>NC_040077.1:101708611-102011641 GCF_003369695.1 Bos indicus x Bos taurus | reverse complement strand
AACAAGACAGAAGTCCTAGACTTACAGAATTTGTATGTTTCTGAAGAGAATCACACAATAAATAAATCAGTAAAATAAGTTATGCATTAAATGTTAATAGGATTTATGAAAATAATTTAAAAAATTGTAGACAAGGAGTATTTGGCAGAGAGAGTGTTAAAATAGAAATATCCGGGTCAGTAATGGTCTCACTAGGAATTTGATCTTTGAGTCATGACCACTGAGTTAAGAAGAGTGATCCAGAAAAAGGAAATTACCTGGTCTCTAATATTAATAATGTCATGATTGAAAAATCAGCCCCTCCTTGACCTGCTTCCTTCCTGCCTCTGGTCTCCCACAACTTCTCTACACATTACTCTGCTTTCCACTCCTCAAACACATGATGCCCTCATAATCTTCTTGCTATTTCTACTGACTAGGTGCTTACTGGAGAAGGAAATGGCAACCCACTCCAGTACTCTTGCCTAGAGAATTCTGTGGACAGAGGAGTCTGGTGGGCTGCTGTCCATGGGGTCTCACAGAGTCGGATACAACTGAAGCGATGCAGCAGCAGCAGCAGGATGCTTATTTGCTATTTCTTTCTGTTAAGTGTATTTAAAACTTGGCTCTAACACAACTTCTTCTAAATTATTCTAAGGAACATAAGGTATTCCTTATCTTGCACCTGAAGAACCATGACATAAAACTTACACAACTACTTTTTTTTTTTTTTAACACATGCCTGTCTCTTCCTTCTAGATCTATATTGTGCAATTCATGTGGCTACTGAGTACTTGAAATGTTAACTTCTGCAACTGAGTAACTAACATTTTAAATTTAATTGTATTTAAAACTGAAATTTTCTCATTTAGCTAGTCACAATCATATTGGACATTTTAGACAAAGAACAGTTCCATCATTACAGAAAGTCTGTTTTAGACAGTACTGCTATACATCTTTTATACTCAGTTTGGGGCTTATACACTTAGTAAATATTTAAATAAATGAGTTAATGAATCATTCTTTCCACAGCTGAATCATTAGAGCAAAACTTTTCCTAATGGTTATAATTGACTTCTCTCAAGAATTATGTTAGATATCCCCATTGACTTTTAACTTGCCATTTTTGGCATTTGTAATTTGTTGCATTACATTGATAGGTAGCTATCAACTTGGATGTAGATTTTTATTCTTTAATTATATTCTAGTTCATCAAGGAGCAGGACTAAATACTTGATTGAACCTACCACAAAACCTAGCATAATGCCTTTCACTCTGCAAATGCTAGAATTCAACTGAAAGCACAGTTCTGGTAGAACTGAGGACAGATTAATCCAACTTCCTGTCTGCTAGATATGATTTAAAATAAGTGGATTTCTGAAGGTAAAGAAGAGAAGAAGCTTTAATAAATCACTGAGAGTCTTTCTACTCTAAGGACAATTTTTGAAACTAACATTTTATTCAAGGAGAAATGGAAATTCCTAACATGACATATAAAATTAATGCATTCTGCCTCTGGCAATGAGTCTCTTCTAAAAGCACTGGAGATAAATTTTCTGAATCTCATGTGAGTTTACTTCATTGTCAGTGTCATTATTGGCATTATTTCAGGTATTCATGAATGAGATCTTCGTCTTTAGGCTCTTAGTGCTTTCTTTTGATGCGGCTTGCCACACTACAGTCGTCTTTCATAACATATCTACAGAGTTCCATACTGACAGTAATGTCAGTGTAGGGTAAGAGGATTTTTGGAATATGAAGGAATAAACCAAAGATATATGAAGTAAAAAAAAACCTGAAGCTTAGTATTTAATATCTGAAGAGAGAACAATGTTAATTGATTTCAGTCTGGCATCACTGTGCACATTAAATTAAAAAGATTTCAGTTTTGCTGTTGGGCTCGCTAATAAGTATGTAGTCATAAAAGACCATTCAAATTTCAGAAAGACCAGATGGTGAAAACACATTCTTCTTTCCCTTAAAAGCTTTCTAACTGATACATTCAAATTCGATAGATTTTCTCAATTTCTAAAGAAAGCATTTGTGATTATAGACACATTTCTGAAAGAGAGTTAAAAAGGCTGTCCAAATCAAAATCTCCCACAGATCAGAAAAGTGAAGGCTTGAGAAATTTCCTCCAGTTTGGGTTCATCTTATTTGGGGCACTTCATGCATCTTTTACCTAAGTATCTGTTTCCTTCTTACAATTTGGGAAGTTTTCAGCCATCATTTCTTCAAATACAGTTTTGATCTCCTTCCTTCTACCTTCCCCTTCTAAAGCCCCTATTACACCTAGGCTGGCATATTTATATTTTTTTTGTCTTTTTGTCTGCTGTTGTGATTGATTTCCATTATTCTATCTTGCAGATCACTCACTCATTCTTCTGTGTTATTTAGTCTGCTACTCATTGCTTCTAGATTAGTTTTTATCTTGGCAATCAAATTGTCTAATTTTGATTGGTTCCTCTTTAAAGTTTCCAGCTCCTTGTTACAGTGATCTGGATTTCTATCAATAATTTTTCTTAATTCTGTTAGCATTTTTATTACTTCCTATTTAAACTCAGTTTCTAGCAGACTGGTGAAGTCTATTTCATTATTGGTTCTTTCAGTGGATTTCTCTGTTCTTTTAATTGGGAGTAGTTCTTCTGCTTTTTTCGTGTTACTTAACTTTCTCTGTCTCTATAAATTTAGGTGAAATAGAGACCTCCTACTGTGGTCTTGGAGGGGTTCTTATGTGGGAACAACTGTGTAGACTGTAAGGCCAATATTTTTAGTGTGAGGGCTGTTTTTAATAAAGATGCCAGCCATACCTTTCCTCAGTGTGTTAGTCATTAGCCTTGTGAAATGGGTGTGACTGTTATTGCAGTGTCCAGAGCCTGTACTGGATGTTGGGTGGGGCCTCTTTATTCCCAGGCTGCCACAGCCCTGTTGGGGGCCGAGGTCTGCTTCCCATTTTCTGGTGAAGAAGCCCTGAGTGTGGGTCCAATAAGGCTCTATGTCCTTAAGTGTATGCTCTGGCCCAGAGGAGGTGAGTGCTGCAGCAAGTGAGGCCCGTGAAGTCACAGCAAAACCTATGCATCTCCCATGCAGGCATCTATGGTTCTGCCATAGATGCAACGCTATATTGTGTCCTTTTCTCCACTGCATTCATCCCAGGCCTAGTGCTAGGCTGGCACTGGGGGCCAGGGCCCACACCCCAGGCCCTCTGGCATCTCTCTGTGCTGCTAGATAGAGTCCTCTGCCAGGGCCCATCCTCCTGAGATTCATTGCCTAGTACATCGTAGCAGCCCCCACCTAGTACACATTTCAGGCTGGGGAGTGCAGCTGGGTGACAGTCATCAGTGCAGGGGTACCTCTGCCCTGACTGCTAGCAAGCCAGCACGTGTGCATTCCTCTTGAGCAGAGTCCAGGCTCCTCCAACCCCTCTACCTGCTGCAGCAGACCTCCCAGAGTGTTTCCCAGGATGAGAGCCTGCCCGTATCAACCTTCTCTCCTCTTCACAGATCCCTTCCAAGGGTGCCAGTCCTGTCCCCGATGCCTGTTTTTTTCCCCTTTCTACACAGTTTCATGGGATTT
This sequence comes from Bos indicus x Bos taurus, assembly GCF_003369695.1. Lineage (NCBI taxonomy): Eukaryota > Metazoa > Chordata > Mammalia > Artiodactyla > Bovidae > Bos > Bos indicus x Bos taurus. Next base: position 102,008,086 of record NC_040077.1, on the reverse strand, counting down.
TTTCCTTGTAGCTTTTTGGTTGTATAAGAGATCTTTTGCCAGCTTCTAGTTGGTTTTCTGTGAAAATCATTCCAAATCTAGTATATTTTTGATGTTTGTTGGGGGAGGTGAGGTCCACATCCTCATACTCTGCCATCTTGATTCTCTGAGGCTGTTTCTAATTCATATACCTGGTGAGCACTAGTTGGGACTGGAAACTCAGTCTGATTGAAACCAAATTCATTAGCTAAATAAGAAGAAATTTAGGAATAAATTCATATGTGAATCAGAAGGAAGGTCTTTATTTGAAGCTTTTAAATTTAATTTTGATGCTCATCATTATTTGACTTTGGCACAGTGACCTTGGAACTAGCAGAAGGTGAGGTTATAAATACACAATGTTGGGGAAGGGGGATATGGCTTATTAGTGAATGTTGCCAGACAATGAAAAGCCTGAGTAGAGCCTGGAGTTTTGTAACTTTTCTTGTCACTTTCCCTGTTATACTGGAAAATACTTAAGATTTAATTAAAACATGCCAATAAACTTCTCACTCAGTCTTTAGCAAATATAACATGGCACATGTACATAATTAATGTGGTCACTTGAGTAATTCACACACATACTAAACACACACAGACACAGAGCATATATTTTCCTGAAATTATTATATCTCAAGAGTTCTTTGCCTCTGCTCATCAACTTATTTTATTTAAACAACTATCTTTAAGTAAAGCACATATGCCATATTTATCAACATTTGAATGAAGCCTGTGGTGATAATTTTACTGCCTTAAAACAACCCACACTAATGGGTTTTATAATTTGCAAAATAAAGGGCATTCGAATGCTTTTAAAAACCAATTTGTCAACTGCTGAACTTTTACTACTTTGTGATCCATTTAATTGAGCTGTTCTAACCCATCTTTCTCCATAGTACAACTTTACCCCTCCACCAGTCTACTTTTATTTGTTATGATAAGCTGAAGAAATGTATATATAATTTTAAGATGATGAATTTTCTTTTTTTAAGGATTCCAATAAAATTCAGTCATTGATTAAATATTTACCATACAAGTGTTCCCCCTTAGAATGACCCAGTTCCAGGTAATGGAGTGTGGTGAGATAGGGAGGACAGGAGAGGCACAAACTGGAAACAAATAAGATATGATCCTGAGCTCTTAATGAGGTATGCATTTGAAACTTGAAACTAGTTTCTAAACATCCTAAATAAAATAAATTTCCTGTGACTTTACATGAGAACAAAACAGATATAAGTGAATCTCTGATTCTACAGATTTGAAAATAACATCAAACTTTCTTTTCCAATGCTCTTCACATCCCTGGTAGGACCAATATTCTGTTCTGTCAACCTTTCACTTCGTACACTGCCACTCTGTTCTTTCCATTTGCCAAATCAAGAAAGAGAACGTTCCATTTAAAGTCTGAAATGAATAGCATGTGATAGCAGCACTGGAGCAGTTTTTGCATTGATTTACATAAGGAACTGGAGATCACAGGACCCCCCGAGGAGTAAAAGCTAGTCACAGTTGATACTACACTTGAAATACACCATGGACTGCAATTTTAATGATGCAGACATTTAAGTTTATCAATCTGTTGTCTTTCATCAAAGGAGAACAGCAGTCCTTTTACATTCCCAGAGTAATGAAGGGGACAGGGTAGGAAATGAAAATCAGAGAAACGCATGTCTTCTGCTGAAGTGACTAGAGGTCAGAGAGGGGTTTGGAACCTGGATGAAAACTAACCAATGACTAAGGTACAGACTGTGAAATATCCAGTCAAGCCAGTCTCTTCCTTATTAGAACAAGATTTGATTTTTTCTTTTTTTTCTTCACCTAAATCATTTCCACAAATATTTATCCAGCACTTCCTAAGAACAAGGTACAACTTCATATTGCTAGTAATTTCAAGATAATCATTTTTTAAGTGCTCAGACAGAGCTTTTTAAAAATACATATGTTTACCACTTCACAGTTAAATAAAACTAATCACCTAGCAAAGATGGCAGCACCATATTAATTAACCATTCTCAATAACAATTGCTTTTCTCTTTGTCCTTTGATTCTTTGGTCACTGTACATGTTACATGTACAATCACACCAATTCTGTTAAACTTGTTTTAATTATTGTTAGCAACCTAAAGTGTTAGTCTATTTGGCAGAGGTCTCTTTTAAAGTGGCCAACAGTAAATGATTAATATAGTGTTCACTTCAATACCACTGTTGGAATAACCTGCAATTAATTTATTTCCTGTTAATATGTATATAAGCACAATTGCAATAAATTCAGAGCAGTTCCACCACATATTCAAAAATGACAATTTATGAATAGGTTTTTTTTTTCATTATTTTTAAATTTCTAAGGTTCATGCGTATGACAACAGGCTTTATTTGGTTGTTATCATATTGAAGTCACTGAATAAAATATATTTAAGACTATAGTTTGATTTAAAAAATAGATTAGAAGGTGGAACTATATATATTTAAAATTCATAGCCTTTCTAAGAACTATTATATACTAGGCTGTGCTTCTGTTTGTTCAGAATTTTTAGAAACAATTCAGTTTAGTTCAGTCGCTCAGTCATGTCTGACTCTTTGCAACTCCATGAATTGCAGCACACCAGGCTTCCCTGTCCATCACCAATTCCCAGAACTTGCTTAGACTCATGTCCATCGAGTTGGTGATGCCATCCAGACATCTCATTCTCTGTTGTCCCCTTCCCCTCCTGTCTTCAATCTTTCCCAGCATCAGGGTCTTTGCTAAGGAGTCAGTTCTTCACATCAGGTGGCCAAAGTATTGGAGTTTCAGTTTCAGCATGTCTTTCCAATGAATATTCAGGACTGATCTCCTTTAGGATTGACTGGTTTGATCTCCTTGCAGTTCAAGGGACTCTCAAGAGTCTTCTCCAACACCAAAGTTCAAAAATATCAATTCTTCGGTGCTCAGCTCTCTTTATGGTCCAACTCTCACATCCATACATGACTACTGGAAAAGCCATAGCTTTGACTAGACAGATCTTTGCTGTTAAAGTAATGTTTCTGCTTTTTAATAGCTGTCTAACTTGGTCATAGCTTTTCTTCCAAGGAGCAAATGTCTTTTAATTTCATGGCTGCAGTCACCATCTGCAGTGAGTTTGCAGCCCAAGAAAAAAAAGTCTCTCACCCTTTCTTTTTCATTAGAGAAAATATATCCTTGAAGAAGTTGTAGGCATAGAATGCTCTTTGGAGAAAGAAAGTTATAATCTCAGAAAGGTACAGTCCATTTTTACTATTTTATGTATGAAAATCAACATAATATGGAAGAAATCCATATATTAATGGCTTGGGTATATTTGTAATTTTGTATTTGAGCATATAAACTGACAACCAGCTATTTCTTAAAAAATTTCTATCCCCTAACCTAAGAAAAAATTTAAATACCTTTGGTCAACTCTAATAGGAAACTCATCAAAAAGAAACAAAGACTATATTTAATTAAGATTGTATTCCAAATTTTCTTCCACTTAGGTAGAGTAAAAGATCTAGATGCAACTAGTATTTAACTTAGTAACACAATTTTTGTTTTACTTCACTATCACCAAAGTATCAGGTCAAGGAATGTTAGCAAATTCTTAATAAAAAGTGAATATGAAAACTTGAATACTTCAGGAAAATACAACTAGCTTAGGTTTCTGAATGCAATCTGGATTTAGGAACTACAATTCCTTTAGTTAGGAGACTGTTAGTGTTCTGGTACATCAGTTTTAATGGGGAGGGGTGAAAGACAACATGCTGCTGATTGACATTTCAGGCCCCAGGACCATGGTAAAACCTGCCACAGGAAATCTCAGCCCCTCTTCAGGGAGATGTAACGTTTTTCCTGCAAGGCCACCCTGGATATACGATCTGAATCTTCTGAAGAGGAAGGCCAGATTCTCCTGCTGTGCTTGTTGTTGTGCCTGTTAACTAGCAGTTTTTAAAGTATCAATTCACACGGTCACATTCATCAACAAATACACAATTAAGTGAAGAAAATTATATTAAAGGGGCTAATTTTTATTGTAATTGTGCTTATGAGTAAATTTGTGTGGCAATACATTGTGCTCTAATTATGTGACTCAGGGATAACATATGATACATTAGACATTATCCGTATATGTAAAACAATCTCTTGTAAAACTCATGCTATTTATCATGCATGTAGTTTTTCAAACTTAAAATCTCATGCAAGTTTAGACTAACTTAATCATTACTAGAGAAAAATCTATTTTATATTGATATTTTGATTTTATTTAAAATATTTTTGTACTCTGGAAACCACTCAAATAAGATTTCATTGTACTAAAAGACTAGTTTCCTAAATAGCCAAATACTTTGAGCAATGACACTGTTTCTTATAGAAGTAGTAAATATATTTTGAACAATATTGGCAGCTGTGTGCTCAAAACAAACATGGACAATCTGAAAAAGTGTAATAAATTTTAAAATACTATTTTAAGATCAATAGTAAAAAATAAATTTAATTATATCACAGCAAACATTGTCCTAAGAATGTCCTCTAAAATACCCCTTGAGTTCTGACTTGTGTTGGCTTTCTAATGTTTCCTAATCAATGAATGTTTACTGATTACTTTCTGTACCAAGAACTATGCCAAGATCTATGGAGTAAAAATGTTAAGGTATTATTCAGCCAAAAGCATCTATTGTACTTCTCATAGTCGGGGCATTTTTATATGAATAAGCATTTTGAAAGCCATAGATAATGTTATGAGGTTATCCTAAAATAACCTCAACCATTTTACATTAAGCCAAAAGAGCAACCTAAGTGGACAATTATCTGTCAGACATAAGCTATTCCACCTCTTTATCTAATCCTTGTCCACTTCATGTGCCCTGTTCCTCTATCAGGCCCACTTCCACTACCTCAGAAACTTGTCCTTTACCATTGCCTCTGCTTGAGTTCTCTTTCTTAAAATCATTGCACGATTTTCTTAAATGTCACTCTCTAGGAGAGTCCCTTTCTGACCATTTCGTTGTAAGCTCCAACTGTTACCTCATTACTCTTTTTCCACCCTAATTGATTTTGGATAAATAAGACTTACTATTCTTGACACTATTCATGTGTTTACTAGTTTAATATCTCTGGTTCTTAGCAGAAGATAAAGTCCTAAGGGCAGAACTTCCCTTGTAGCTCAGCTGTTAAAAAATCTGCCGGCAATGGGGGAGACCTGAGTTTGATCCCTGGGTTGGAAAGATTCCAACCACTGGAGAAGGGAAAGGCTACCCACTCCAGTATTCTGGCCTGGAGAATTCCATGGATTGTATAGTCCATGGGGTCACAAAGAGCTGGACAAGACTGAGCAACTGAACTGACTGATATTTGTAAATATTTTAAGCCACCAAAAGGATACACACACACACACACACACACACATATATATATATATACATAGACATACATACATATATATACACAAATTATTAGTTTCACAGTCAAAGAGGAAGTGTCAAGGAATATGACATAATCACATTGCTTCTAATTTTCATGGAACTACCAAGAAAATTACAAATGCTTAAATCACCTCTATCCAACTAAAGAAGTTATTAAAGGTTAAACTTTGGGGGCAGGGTAAAATCTTAAATGTATTGTATCTTCTTTGTCATATGAAGTATTAAATTTCTGAGAACTAAGTAGAAATAAAGAACATCTATCAATTTATTACATTTAAATATATTCTCTAATTTTTGAATGTCTGCTTGCAAGAACTCTTTTTTTCCTTCACTTTTACATTTTTCATCAAAAGTTATTTTTTCTTCACAAAAGTTAGCACAATAAGGTTATTTTCAAAAAGGTTTAGTTTAAGAAGATCATTTAGTATAGATTAGTTTAAAAGAACTGAAATTAATTTTTAATAAATGTAGGAATTATTGAAATAATTAAAATATTATATAAAATGAAAATGCCAAGTTCCATGGCCTTTAATTTTCTATTCTGTTGTTGTCTCCATTCCCCCAGATAGACAGAACCTATTTTAGTGTTTTTCATCACACATCTAAAAGTTTTGACTTATGAATCATCTAGGTGTAGCAATGAATAAGAACTGACATCAAATATCAATATTATTGGCCCAGCTAAATGGTAGTTGACATCAACTTGTATTGCTGAAGAAGTAAACAAAAAAAATTTTTAGTAAGTACTGCCTGACATCATTTGTCCTTCAGAAGATCAATGACTGCATGACCTAAATGTTATTTGTATTTTTTATACAAAATGGCCAAATATTGATACTAAGCACTTTGTTTGAGAATGAATATAAATGAACAAAATTCAGAAAACAGAAATTAATCTTCCTTTGCCAAAATGGAATGAGGATAACTTTATAGGTAGGCAATTGCAGGTATTTACTTTCCCACGATTTTTAAAAATAGATAATTAAGGCACTTATATTCACATACTAGTAACTTGGGAAAGCAATTAATCTATTACATATCAAATTTAAAGCTCTTAATAACCTAATTATTAAATGTTATGCTGTGATATGAAACAGACAAAATATTCCTATGTAGGTTTATATACATTTTTTTCATGGAATTTGCTCAGGTTTAATACAATTCAATAATTTTATATTCAGAATAGCTTTAGATTTTATTTTATTTCTGTTAAAATGTTAAGTGTATACTGCAGCTGTACGTTTATATCATCTATTTTAAATGAAATTAATTGAAAGGATATAAGAAAGTCATATATATGTGTGTGGTCATTCTTTCATTTACATCTACATATTCGCAAACAAGTGGCTAGAAAGAAACATCATCATTTAGCCACTAAGTCCTGTCCAACCCTTCTGTGATCCCATGGATGGCAGTCTGCCATGATCCTCTGTCCAAGGGATTTCCCAGACAAGAATACTAGAGTGGATTGCCATTTCCTTCTCCAGGGGATCTTCCCAACTCAGGGATTGAACCCATGTCTTCTACATTGGCAGGCAGATTCTTTACCATTGAGCCACCAGGGAAGCCCAGAAAGAAACATTAGCTTCACCAACAATAGTAGTAGTAATAAAACTCAACATTCAAAAAATTAAGATACTTGCATCTGGTCCCATCACTTCATGGCAATTAAAGGGGAAAAAGTGGAAACAATGACAAATTTTATCTTCCTGTGCTCCGAAATCACTGGAGACAGTGACTTCAGCCATAAAGTTAAAAGATGCTTACTCCTTGGAAGAAAAGTTATGACCAACTTAGACAGCATATTAAAAAGCATAGACATTACTTTGCCAACAAAGATCCATGTGGTGAAAGATATGATTTTTCATGTACAGATGTGAGAGTTGGACTATAAAGAAATCTGATCACCGAAGAATTGATGATTTTGAACTGTGGTGATGGAGAAGACTCTTGAGAGTCCCCTTGGACTGCAAGGAAATCAAACCAGTCAATCCTAAAGGCTGAACAGAATATTCATTGGAAGGACTGATGCTGAAGCTGAAACTCCAATACTTTGCCCACCTGATGTGAAGAACTGACTCCTTAGAAAAGATCTTGATGCTGGGAAAGATTGAAGGCAGGAGGAGAAGGGGACAACAGAAGAAGCAATGATTGGATGGCATCATCAATTCAATGGAGTTTGAGCAAGCTCTGGGGGTTGGTGATGGATAGGGAAGCCTTGTATGCTGCAGTCCATGCAGTCACAAAGAGTCAGACACAACTGAGTGACTGAACTGAACTGAACTGAATTGTGGTGCTAGAGAAGACTCTTGAGAGTCCCTTGGACAGCAAGGAGATCAAACCAGTCAATCTTAAAGGAAATCAATTGTGAATATTCGTTAGAAGGACTGATGCTAAAGTTGAAGCTTCAATACTTCAGCCATCGGATGTGAAGAATCAACCCTTGGTCTCCCAGACCCTGAGGCTGGAAAAAAATGAAGGCAAAAGGAGAAGGGGGTAACAGAGGATGAGGTGGTTGGATTGCATCACAGACTCAATGGACATGAGTTTGAGCAAACTCTGGGAGACAGTGAAGAGCAGGGAAGTCTGACATGATTCAGTCCATGGGGTCACAAAGAGTCAGATACAACTTAGTGACTAAACAACAATAATAGTAACAGCTGGAGTGTTAAGAATAGAAGTGATAATAGTATTTTCTACTTGCCAGGTATTATATTAAACATATTATTATGTATTGTGTAATACTGTTCTTTTTATCATTCATTTTTACAATGAACTAAATGATTATCAAGATTATACATCTTGTGAGTGGAAAATCCAGTATCCAAACTGTACTAGGGCACAAGTATAACTGAAATTGGGTAATTTTCCAGTGTTCTAAAATTATGGAACAGTGTGATGCTATAGAAGTTTTCTAAGGAACAGCTAATCTATTATGAGAATTAAGTGAGCTTGTCTTGCAGTTTAATATCCACAGAACTTTGAAAGCCAACATAGTTGAAAAAATAAGATGCAATGATACATACTATAATGAAATCCTTGTGCTTTCATTGGTCTAAAACTCTGCATTTATTCATCACATTTTTTGAATATTATGTATGCAAAATAGGCATACTAGATGCTGGAGATAGTGAGCCAAACAAGATTTAAATGTCCTATTTCACATTTCTTTTTAATGCTGTTCAGTGTACAGATTTTTTTTTTAAGTAAACAGAGAAAAGCCCCAAGACATTGCGAACCATGACTGAAAAGGAGGTCAAACTGAACTAAATTAAGTTCTTTGCAGTAGAATGGCTAGAATGATAACTGAGGTACCCAAGCTGGGGTACAAAAAGTGAAGGCAGAAAGGTGATAAGATGTGAGTAAGATTTTAGCTAATAAGAGCTCTCAATGAAGTGGAAGCACCATACTGGCTTTACTTAAGAGCTGGAAGACAGACTGGTATCTTTAGAAAAGCAATGCTTGGACCTGAGGATTTGAAAACGATGCAATTACAGTTAAGGACAAAGTGTTCAGAGTTTGACTTCAAGAGTAAGTAGCTGAGGAGGAAAAAGGTGTTGGAGGAAAACTGGTCAAGGAAGTAAGTGTCAAAGTACTTCATGAGCCATATATGTAAAGAGAGACAATAACTCAGGAATTATAGTCTTCAGAAAAGTAAGGTGACCGGGAGGTTCTCAGCAGTGAATCACAGCAATGAATCTGTCTTAGGATTTCAGTGGGATTACAGCATATTTTGATTTTAAAATATCTAATGTGTTAGTATAATGTATTGATGTTTTTCTTTCTGGCTTACTTCACTCTCTATAATCGGCTCCAGTTTCATCTACCTCATTAGAACTGATTCAAATGTATTCTTTTCAATGGCCAAGTAATACTCCATTGTGTATATGTACCACAGCTTTCTTATCCATTCATCTGCTGATGGACATCTAGGTTGTTTCCATGTCCTGGCTATTATAAACAGTGCTGCGATGAACATTGGGATACATGTGTCTCTTTCAATTCTAACGCATATATATGGAATTTAGAAAGATGGTAAGGATAACCCTGTATGCGAGACAGCAAAAGAAACACAGATGTATAAAACCGTCTTTTGGACTCTGTGGGGGTTGGGGGATGATTTGGGGAATGGCATTGAAGGTCCGTCTAGTCAAGGCTACGGTTTTTCCTGTGGTCATGTATGGATGTGAGAGTTGGACTGTGAAGAAGGCTGAGCACCGAAGAATTGATGCTTTTGAACTGTGGTGTTGGAGAAGGCTCTTGAGAGTCCCTTGGACTGCAAGGAGATCCAACCAGTCCATTCTGAAGGAGATCAGCCCTGGGATTTCTTTGGAAGGAATGATGCTAAAGCTGAAACTCCAGTACTTTGGCCACCTCATGTGAAGAGTTGACTCATTGGAAAAGACTCTGATGCTGGAAGGGATTCGGGGCCGGAGGAGAAGGGGACGACAGAGGATGAGATGGCTGGATGGCATCACTGACTCAATGGACATGAGTCTGAGTGAACTCCGGGAGTTGGTGATGGACAGGGAGGCCTGGCGTGCTGTGATTCATGGGGTCGCAGAGAATTGGACACGACTGAGCAACTGAACTGAACTGAACTGAATATCATATAAGAAACAAATCGCCAGTCCAGGTTCAATGCAGGATACAGGAAGCTTGGGGCTGGTGCACTGGGATGGCCCAGAGGGATGGTATGGGGAGGGAAGTGGGAGGGGGTTCAGGATTGGGAACACATGTACACCCGTGGCAGATTCATGTTGATGTATGGCAAAACCAATACAATATTGTAAAGTAATCAGCATCCAATTAAAATAAATAAATTTAAATAAAAAAAATAAAATATCTAATGTGGTTCATGACTTAATTCTGAAAGTCCAATTATTCCTCAGTGAGCTTTCAGCTAAAGCTGACAGCCCACATTTTCTGGAGCAACTCCTTATCATCCAACCTGAATCCACAGCCTCTGATACGTACAGAAAGAAGTACAGGAAGATACCTAGGCACAGAGAATGCAAAGAAGACTTCCTCTTTTTTCAATACTACCATATTTTATGAGTACTGGCTTTTTGATATTTTCCTTCTGATAGAGTCACTTTGATTCTATGGCCATTTTGACATGCAAAATGTAAATGACTGTTATTGATAGATGCCCACATCAGCATTTTTTCCTTTATTACTTACTTAGACACTTATCTTCAAAGATCTGTGTTTGTCCCTTAATTTGATCCTATTACCTCTCCTAGCTCTCACATAACCTTCTACAGCATCCTCTAATGATCCATATATACGATCAACCAATTCCCCTGCAATGCCACTTTCTGTTCTAAACACTTCCTTCACCTTCTTGGCTTAAATTGTGACCTGAATCATTACTCACAACCATCACTCTTCTTCAAGTTCTCTAAAGCAAGAAATTATTTCTCTTGTCCTCTATATGACTCAAGGCCAACAGATGGGGTAGGAGTCTACATTGCTGCAAAGTCCTATTAAATCCCTTTCTGTCTTACTTATTTAAAACTCCAAACTGCTGCAAAGTGAAACTGACAGACTTCACCTTCCATCACTCTTATTCACAGCAAGCAGTTTCCATGGAATTGTAGACGAAAAACAAGTCAGAACTTGAATAGCCTTCTATTAAAGCTATATGTCATTCATTTCAAAATCAAAATATACACATTTTATATAATTAAAGTATATACTACTATATTAAAATAATCAATATAACAATACTTGAATAAAGCAATAGGTTAATTAAAATTAGTGAGAATAGAACTTAAGGATGTGTGAAACTTATTCTTTTATGAGCTGATTAGAATTCTAGAACTACTAGAATTACCTTTGACTCTACAGAGCCTTTCAGCTTTGTTTCAACAATCAATGTGTTGAGACTAAATTCCTAGCTTGAATGTGCAAGACGGAGGTAAACAGTCCCACGGAAGGATGTACTGGTATTCTAATAGAGTTGATTTACAGTGTTCATCTGACTTTTCCAGGCAGGCATAGCACAGCCATCCTGGCTATGTATCTCTCGGAACAGTTGGAAATATCCACAGAAATATAAGGACACTCGCCTGACCATAACATCACTCTAGAAGAGGATCAAGAAAAGTTCTTAGAAGGCCTGATGGAATCTCCACCCTAGCCAGACTATAGGTCAATTTTCTAAAAATTTAAAGGCAGGGGACACTCCGATAGGGATCCCCTATTCATTTTCTTGCTATATATTTCTACAATTAAAAAATTACTTATATTGAGTTGTCTGTGTCTATTAATATTATCATGGTAATTACAATCAACTCAAAAAAAATTGGTTTTGCTTTACAAAACTGACTTAGTAAAAAGCTTTCATAGGTCCTTAAAATGTTTCATTAGCAGATTACTTTAAAAAGAGGTTTTAGATAAAAATCTATCTCCAATAGAAAAATCAGTCAGAGATGAAGACACTGGGGCCCTAGTCCTATAACACAGAAATAAATCTTAATTTATACACTTTTATATAGAACCATGCATACATACTGATATTGTATATTTGTTTCTGTGATTCTTGGTGGCTAGCTGGATCTCACTGAGTTTTACATTTTTGATTTCTGCTTACAAATCTAAAATTAAAGAATTTTCCAAAAATTGTGTTTATGTAAATAGCTAAGTGCATTTTAACTGGTAATGTAACTTGAATGCATATCCGTAAGGCATCAAACAATTATCAGACAGACCTGATACTACACAATTCTCTGCCTGCTATATATGTACCATATAATGCATTTATGATCACAACTTTGAGAGTTTGAATGTGAACTGTGTCACAACGCCATTTCCTTCAGAAATCCTGAAAGTCTTTGCACTCTTTTGGTTACTGCTGCCTTCATCCTCCTGACACTCCCTAACAGGTATGTGAAATATGACAGTTTTCAAAACAGTTGACATAAATGACTGAAAATTTCACTTAAGAGTGTCATTCATCAAAATAAAACAGCATTTCCTTAACAGTAATTAAATATTTATAGCAAAGAAGAGATAAATTAATGGAAAAATTCAATGAGGCTTGGGGAACGTTGATTTGGAACAGTGTTGTAATAGTCCCTTTGGTATGAACAAAGTGTGTAAACAATAACACTTTGATATTGGACAGTCACTTTGGTCAGTCACTTTGATATTGGGCACCTGGACCTCATATTCATTATCTTGCTTTTGAAATACACATAATTAATGTATGTGTCCCTTGATTGCTGAGTGAATAAATCTAATTTAGGTATTTCCATATTTATTAATTGTACTGTTTAGGATTGTTAAATGGTGTGAACTTTCCAGCTATAAGACTACTTGCCAAAATAAATGTTTGACTAACAAAATATTACTTTACTACATTTTAGCTTCCATTTAATTTTCCTAAGGTATGTGAAGCTTTAAGCCACTTAATAGATTGTTTAGCATAAATATCCTATCATGTGGGTCTACAGTTCTTAAATGGCTATATACTCTGCTAGAAATAAAATTTCACTTGGTATTTAGAACTAATTTATAATATATTGACTCAAGAGAGTCAATTAAATGGAAATTCTTTACTAAAACAAATTTGTTAAAATTTAATTTTAGTTGAGCCAATCATAAATATTCCAGGGCTGGTGACCCCAGCACGATTTCACTTGAAGTAAACAACATTCTGTTAGCAGAAATTATTCTTAGTGAATTATTTTTAGTGAACACTCTTCTCTCTCTAAAAGAATAATAACAGCATGATAGTAATGGAATTTTGACTATGCTATCATTTTGAGGTTGGGTGTAGGTAATCTATCAGATTTCATTTTTAGCTAATTGGGAAAGAAAGAGGAATATGGAACTAAGATTTACACTCTACTGGGAACTGAGAGTCAAATTAAAATGTTAGATATAATTAAATCATATAGTTTGAAGGGGCTTGAGAAGTCATCTATCTAGTCAAAGTGCTTTCATTTGAGAAGGTACAAACAAAATCATCCTTCCATGATTACCATCTGAACTCTTTTAGTGAGAGTGAAAGTGTTGTGTTTGACTCTTCTTGAGCCCATGGACTGTAGCCTGGCAGGCTCCTCTTGTCCATGGAGTTCTCCAGGCAAAAATACTGGAGTGCATAGCCATTCCCTTCTCCCAGGGATCTTCCTGACTCAGGGATTGAAGCTGGGTCTCCTGTATTGCAGGTGGATTCTGTACTGAGCTGCCAAGGAAGCCCTTTTAGAGACAATCCCAATTAGCACAGAAACTCAAAGCCATGTTTAACAATCTTCATCACTGGCAAAATCATCCCGATCTGTACATAACTCAAACTGTAGATAAATATTTTTGCTATGTCATCAGTTTATATAAAGAAAGACATATTTGAAACTTTTTCATAAGAAACTGAAAAACTGTTAAATCAAGGTTGCTCTATTCTACCCTGAGGAAAGGCCCCATTTCTTTAACAATTTCTATTCTTGACTATCCTGTCAATCATTTTCTTTAGTTTATGATCTTACACTAAAATTTACAAGCTTATATTCTACTTACTTTCTTGAAGGCCACGCTAGACAGAAAGCCTTGAAACATGTGTTTAAGTGGAATTAAGTACAATAGAAGATTCCCCTTTACTTACCACTGTAAAGTGTGTTTTGAACTTCTTTAATTCTATATTATGTGTACATTGTTTTCATTGCTGTAGTCAGTTTACAAATTTGTTCTCTCCTCTCACCCTGTTAACCTGCCATTTTTCTCTGGCATTTTTTTTTCATTAAAGTGAATTTGAATAATAAGGCTGTAAAATAATTTAGTGGAAGAACTCAACTCACCCTAGGAGTGAAGGTGGCGTCATTGATGGAATGCATGTGACCGTAGAGAGACTGCTCACATTTCCCCTAAGAAGACAAAGCGGAAACGCAAGTCAGATAAATTCCTTTCAATACATGTGAAAAGAAATGGAAAGATAACAAATGATCTTGTTTGTTTTAAAGTAATGTTTAAGTCAATTAATAAAATCAATACATACTCACGGTAGAAAATGCTAAATTTTGCTGTCAGCTACCGTGTAGAATCAGACATGGCTGTACTGGTGAGTGTATCACCAGCATTGGTATTTTACAGTGAAATTCCAGTATTCTCACAGTTATATCATTGAACTGGTAGTGAATTCTCACTAAATGACTCCATTTGCAATTAGCATACCTTTCTAGTCATGGTGCCAAGTAGTGAATTCTTATAGAAAGCCCTCATTTTCAGGATGTTTTCATCACTGCTGAGGGTATGGGGTTCTTTTTCCTTTTTAATCACAAGATCGCATTTTAATTCATAAATTCTGAGTTTGGTATTAAGATCATTACAAGTATAAAAAATGTTACAAACATGTCCAGTAGTATTTTTAACACAAAATAAGCATTTATTTTGAGAAAAGCATGCTTTGCATCTACTTATTTATCTTTTCCAAACAATAGATAAAACTAATTGAAATTAACTACAAAATTTCCAAAAATGAGCCCATAGCACACTATACCCTAATGGCAGAAAGTGAAGAGGAACTAGAGAGTCTCCTGACAAGGGTGAAAGAGAAGATTAAAAAAAGCTGGCTTTAAATTCATCATTCAAAAAACTAAGATTATGACATCCAGTCCTATTGCTTTATGGCAAACAGAAAGGGAAAAAGTGGAAGTGACAGATTTTATCTTCCTGGGCTCCAAAATAACTGTGGATGATGACTGCAGCCATGAAAGTAAAAAGTGCTTGCTCTTTGGAAGGAAAGCTAGGACAAATCTAGACATATTAAAAAAGCAAATTCATCACTTTGCCAGCAAAGGTCCATATAGTAAAAGCTATAGTTTTTCCAGTAGTCATGTATGGATGTGAGAGTTAGACCGTAAAGAAGGCTGAGTGCCAAAGAATTGATGCTTTCTAACTGTGGTGCTGAAGAAGACTCTTGACAGTCCCTTGGATGGCAAGGAGATTAAACCAGTCAATCCTAAAGGAAATCAGCCTTGAATATTCATTGGTAGGACTAATACTGATGCTCCAATACTTTGTCCACCTGATATGAAGAGACAACTTATTGGAAAAGACTTTGATTCTGCGAAAGATGGAAGGCAAAAGGAGAAGAGGGTGGCAGAGGATGAAATGGTTGGATAGCATCACTGACTCAATGGACCTGAGTTTGAACAAACCCTGGGAGATAGTGAAGGACAAGGAATGCTGACATGCTACAGTTCATGGGGTCACAAAGAGTCAGACATGACTTAGCAACTGGACAACAAAACATTATAAAAGGATTTAAATGTAGGACCTTTCATTGTGTCATCAATGTTCAAAGTGCATTCTTACCTATCCTAGGGAAATAACTCAAGTCTTATAGAAGAACCAGAGAACAGAGAAAGTTAAATCTGAAATGTTGTTTGCAGATTATTGTTATGGGATGAAATTCAGATTTCATTTTATAATGCATCATTCATTTAACAAATATCTTTGAGCAATTAATGTATTCTCAGCACAATTCTTAGAATATGTCAATGAATAAAACAAAGAAACCTGTCTTCATTGACCTTAAAATCTAGGGGAAGAGTGAAGGAACAGACATTTTAAGAAGGTATGAGTGTGTTGCTTAGTCACTCAGTCACGTCTGACTCCTTGTAACCCCATGGACTGTAGCCTGTCAGGCTCCTCTGTCCATCAGGATTCTCCAGACAAGAATATTGGAGTTGGTTCCCATGCCCTCCTCCAGGGAATCTTCCCAACCCAAGGACTGAACCCAGGTCTCCCTGCAATCAGCATTGCAGGCTGATTCTTTATCATCTGAGCCACCAGGGAAGCTAAGTGTGTTAGAAGAGAATAAATACTGTAGAAAGAAGAAAAGTCAGGTAGGGTAATGGGTGTCATGAATTCTGGGATTGAAGATCTAAGGGCAAATCCAATTATCAAGTAGAGTGATAGAGTTTGATCACATTCAGAAAGCAGGGTTTGAGCAAAGACTGAGGCAGTAATGGGAGTTGCCCAAGAAGACATCTGGAGGAAGTGCATTCCAAGAAGGAGAAAAAGTTAGAACAAATGCCTCAATGTGGGAGTCTGCCTAGTATGTTTCTGAAACAGAAAAGAAGCCATTGTGGCTGGACAGAAGTCAGTCAGAAGGAGAGTAAGTGTACTCAAAAGGCTTCATCTATTTTTTATTCACTACATTTTGTTGACTTAATCCTAAACTGTTTAAGGAGGAGAGATTTCAGAAAAGACCATAGAAGGAGATATTAAAAGATACAGGGTCATCATTATGCCTCCTCACTGCCACAGAACATTCACAGACTAGTTTGGAACTAAGAGGAAAGGCTTTGTAATTAAACTTATTTAATCCTCATTATTGTCACCGAATTCAACACATTAAATTTCAAGTATCTATTTATAGAACTAATGCATGCTATTAATCCCTTTTTATAGAATGCAAAATTTCCCCACATGAATTTAAAATTCATAAAAATATATTGAAACACTTTGGCACCCTCTCAGGATTCCCCCTATTCAGGCTCTTCTGGTTTAGTATCTTGATGCTGTTAATAATATTAAACCAATTATGCTGAGGACTTCAAATCATCCAAATTCCCAAAGTAGGAAAAAATTACTTACAAAGTCAAAAAGGCAAATATAAGATGTTGTAGTTAGCTTTCATATATTATCTTAGGAGAACTTATGGTTAATTTTTTTGAGAACTCAGTAGGAAATAGCAAACTGTTTTAGTATTCTTGCCTGGGAAATCCCATGGACAGGGGAGTCTGGTGGTCTACAGTCCATGGGGTAGCAAAGAATCATAAACAACTGATCAACTGAGTATACAATACCATATATAGTTAAATATAATTATATAATGAGTGCTAATATGGTCTAAGTATTAGTAAATTTGTCTTAAAATAATTTCTGTGTTAATAAAAATTTTACATTTGGTCCTCTTCTAAATTGAGAACCTCTAAACTATTTGATTAATTGGTATGGAAAATGGAGTTTCCTGATTCAAACCCTGAATGCCAAGATTTAATTCAAAGTTGAATCTCCAAGGCACTCTTGAAAAGCCCTGGAAATATGGGGATATAATGGAAATGCTGACGGACCACATTTGTGCTGCTATAACAAAACCTGACTCGAAGATAAATGTTTCATGAATTAAGAAAAGTTAAAAAAGCTTTTCTATCCAGCTTTGTTCCCAAGATAAAAGTGAATCTCCTCCTTTTTCTTTGTCGTATAGGGAATATGAGGGTTACTAATATTCTGGTCTGCAAACAGCCTTAATCAAAAGCAATACCCAAATCAGGACATTAAAATTTGGAATATCTTCTTTGATGAATTCTTGTCAGAATTGTTTTTTTTCTCCCCCCAAAGAAGTGAAAAAAATGAAAAAGAGGGTAGTGTTTTCCCAAAAAAAAGAAAGAAAAAAAAAAAGCCACATGAGCTAACATGTCATTGCTCCAGCATTTGATTCTCTCAGGGAAGCTGTGTGCAATAATGGTTTCTCTGACTTGCCCTGGGGACAGAAACATCTCCGACTTAATTCTTGGCTCTGCTGTGCGACCAAACAGTGGTGCGACATTAAATAGGTTGCTTCAATTCACTGTGCTTTAGTCGCCTCATGCAATTCTCAAAACAAATCTATAGATTAAATGCCATTACCCATGTCTAATGAGATGATAAAAACGTTGTATCATCATTTAGGTCTGTTTTAAGAATTACATGAGATAATGCGTGTGGAATGTTGGTACAATGCCTTCAGTGCAAAGAAAGAACACAAATATTAGCCCGTAATACATGTGACATAGGCCATTGAAATACTGGTGATGTTCAGTACCTCTGCCCTTAGCTATCTGTCTCCTTAAAGATCCTCGGAAGGAGTCTTATCAGCATGAGTGCTGATTTTTTCCATTTATCCCTCAGATGCATTCCCCATGTGGCACTGCCCTGCTCTGTGCCCTGATGTCTACTAACTACAACATCATGGGCTTTCAGGCCCTCCATCCTCTGTTCAGAGTGAGCCAGAGGACAGTGCCAGCAGGATACAGAAGAGCCAAACAATATGGAAGATGGATAAATGACCACTTCAGCTCCCTTCCTGTTCAGCTGTGATTTTCTTATTGGCTCTGTCCTCCGCCTAATTCCACTGCTTGTGTTGTGCAGGTTGTCTATAATGGTGACAGCTCACACTGTGTCCGCTGTGATCTCCTTCCCTGGCCCCTTCAGCTGTAGGGGTAGTAATGGCTCTCTATTATTGCTAGCCTTGGGTGCTATGCTTGGCCCCTTAACCTTGTTCCCATTTCTGTAAACATTCAACTGGAGTACATTCCGTGTTTCATCTGTTTTCTGCTGGGATCTGTCTGATCCTGCATGTTAGACATGATATGCAAAAGCAGACTTTTTGATTTTTACTTCCAAGCTGCTTCTCTTGACCCTTGCCAAATCTTTCCTTTTAAGTAAACAGCATCACTAGTTGCTCAAAAAACCAACCAAACAAAAAAGCCTAAGCAATCAAAAACCTGGGAATTGATAACCAACAAGGATATACTGTAAGGCAGAGGGAACACTGCTTGACACTCTGTAATAACCTACATGGGAAAAGAATTTGAAAGGTATCTGTATAGCTGAATCACTTTGCTGTACACCTGAAACTGACACCATGTTGTTAATCAACTATGCTCCATATAAAACCACATTTAAAAGAAAACTGAGAACTGGAAGACCTCCCTTTTTTTCTCCACCTCCACCCTACCCCCTTATCCAGTATATCAGTTCTGTCTTAAACATACAGCCTTACTCTGCTCACCTCTGCCCTTCTCCACTGTTACCACTCTGCTGCAGGATAACATTCCAAGATGATGAGGACAGCAGGAGCATCCTTGATCATCTCCTTGCTCCTACCCTCACCACACTCCTCATCCATTTCTATCTCAGGCACTAGAGTGACCAATAAAACCTGAGTCAGATCACACCATGCTACTGCTTACAATCGCCCAAACGATTACCGTCACAGTAAGAATAAATTTTCAGCTCTTCACTTAGGTCCAAAGGCTTTGTATTGTTTGGCTTCTGTCTGCCTATCTGACCACATCCTTCACCATTCTTCCTTCTCATGCCTTGTGTTCCATAATTCTTTTCCTGTTTCTGTATGGTCAGGGCTTTCTGAGCAGAATACTTCACCTGTTCAAAATATGTCTGAATAGCAACCCTGAAGATGGAGACTTCTGGAGAGGTTGAGGGGCATCTTCCCATGAGGCATTTGTTCACATTACAGGTTTCTCCTCTTCTGTCTATAGAGGATTTGCTTATATTCAAGAGTGAAGGTTTTACTCTCTTTCACTTGGCAAAACTGTCTTTTATCCTGTCTTTCCACTGCAGAATGCTGAAGAATTGATGATTTCAAGTTGTGGTGCTGGCAAAGACTCTTGAGAGTCCCTGAGACTGTAAGGAGATCAAGCTGGTCAATCCTGAAGGAAATCAACCCTGACTATTCATTGGGAGGACTGATGCTGAAGCTCCAATACTTTGGCCACCTGATGCAAAGAGCTGACTCATTGGAAAAGACCCTGATGCTGGGAAAGATCGAAGGCAAAATGAGAAGGGGGCAACAGAGGATGAGACGGTTAGAGATCACCACCAACTCAATGTACATGAATTTGAGCAAATTCTGGGAGATCGTAAGAGACAAAGGAGCCTGATATGTTACAGTCCATAGGGTCACAGAGTCAGACATGCTTAGCGACTGAAAAACAATGACAGCAATGGAGGGGCACTGAGATTCATCATGTGAGGGTTCCTTTCTATGCTCTCAGTATAGTAGCAGAAAATTCTGTGGAACCATTTTTCCTTTCCCCTTGGACACTCAGCCAGACAAGGTCAGGAGTGGCCCTGTGACCAAGTTTTGCCCAGTGAAATGTGGGCATTTGTGAAATAAGTCCAACATAGGTATGGACCATAAAATACCCTACACAACCCTCTAAGCTCTTTGTTTTTGACTGTTTGCAGGCTGAAGGCAGAGGAGCTCTAGAAGATGGCAGAGCATGAATATAAGGAGTCTGGGTTTCAGAACCACCTCAAGGAGAAAAGCTACTGATTAGGACCTTCTGACAGGACATTCTATGAAATAAGAACTAAGCTTCTAGTGTGTCAAGCCCCTGAGACTCCAGTGTTTAACTGTTTCAGCAGAGATTGGTACCCAACACATAGGTCATCCTGTTTCTTTTGTATCACTCATCGATAACTAAAATGAGTTAATGAATTTGTATTCCTTTTTATTGTTATTTTCCACCCACTAGAATAGGCCCCGTAGGAGAAACTTGCTTGTTTTGTACCACTATATCATCCCAAGGCCCAAGACAGCTCTGGTAGGATTTCGTAAAAGTTGTTGAATGAAAAAGTAATCAGTTACATGAAGATCACTACTGAGAAAAAAAGAAAACAAAACTATCCTCACCAGATATGCTTATTTTTAGATAAATAGCTTGGTCTTCTTTCCAATATTCTTTTTTTTTTTTTAATCTCATCTGTCATGACATGAAATGTGCCCTGTTTTATTCCCTCAATTCCTTTGCCATAACGTGGTTCTAACCCAGTAGCGTATCTATGCATCGACTACGCCACTGTCTCTTAATGTTTTAAACAACTACATGAAGATATCTGATGACTCCCGGTCAAAAATGCAGCTGTTCATTTATTGAGTGCTTATTATGTACTTAAAGCACTGTGTTAAGTGCTTTACTTTCATTGCCACATTTACTTCACCGAACAGCTCAATGAGATGGTATTACTGTGATTACCATTTTCGAAATGAGCAAACAGAAGCACTATTCTACAACAGCAAAAGGAAAGAATGCCAAAGCCAAGATAGTAATTGTTTTGTTATAAAGTAACCTAATGTTTTATATGCAAGAAATTGAAACGAGAAGATTGTTCTATAACCATGTTAACAAACTACAGAACTAGTTTTGAACCTGTCCAATCAATTAGTAGCGGTTCCATACTCCTGCTTGCAAGTAAATAACCAGAACTGGTTTTAAACCTATTTAATTAATCAATGACAACTAATTTCAGTAAACACTCCTTGAAAAGCCAAACAGCAACAGACTCATGATTTGAAAGCCAGCCAACTGGCTGGATTCACTACAGTGAACATATTCCTAAGGCTGATATTAACCTTCTTCCTCCTGTGTAACAGACAAAAAAAATGAGCCTCAATAACCAACACAGCTACTCTTCTAAGACTGACCTAACCCAGTTTTTGCCTCTATAACCAACACAATCTAAAGTAAACTTACTTTGAGCCAACATGCAATCTCAAAATGAAAAGCTGCATTTATATTTCATAGTTGGGCATATATCTAAACAGATGAATATTATACATGCATATAATGCAGAAGTTAAGAGCACAGGATCTGGAGGTACATTGCCTGAACTTGAACTCAGGCTTTGCAGCTTACTGTCTTTGGAAGACTCTGAGCCTCAGTTTCCTCATCTGCAAAACAGGAGTAGTAAGAGTATCTAAATCATGGTGTCATTATGAGGTTTAAGCTGATTCATGTAAAAAGCTTAGATTACTGCCTGAGACACAGGAAGTGCTAAGTAAATGTTAATTATTACATAGTAACAATACATAGATTATAAATTTTGTGATAGCAGGATAACATCTATTATCTTCATCATTTCATAATTATAACTATAGAGACAAGCTGGCTCATGAGAGGTATTTAATAAATATTTTTCAAGTTAGTACACACACACAATAAGGCCATTCCTAAGAAATGTATTAAGTTTAACGCATTTATCCTTCATCAACTTTCTTTTCTTCACATGACCTCTGCGTTTTCAAGGCAATTCAGGCAGAAGGGTTAATCTCTCAGGATTTTTTATTTTATAAAACAATCCTCATAGAGAGGAACTACAGGAAATGGAGCCCTAATAATTGAATTTCACAGCCATTTGATCATTGCACAGAAAAAAATTTTATGCACTGTATTTTTCCTGTCCATAGCACTCCCTGCGCCTAGCAACCCCTCAGTCCTGCCAGCCCCTCACATGGCAATACAGAAGCACTGCCTGCTCATAACATTATTTCTGTGTATATTTCTAGAAAATAATTGCTTAGAGTAAAATAGTTCTTGATTTTTAAGAAAAAAAATTCTCTACATAAAATTGAATGAAATTAAAGAGGATTACATCGTGCAATTGTGTCCTATGAATTTTTAATTTCAAATAATATGACCAATGAAAAGTACTATTAAAGAAAAGAAAGCAAACTGTGTCCAAGGGTGAGTCAAATTAAAGTTGAAACCACCTTGAGAAAAAAAGTCTGCAGCAAGATGTACCATTTGTTTCTATAACAGCTACTATCTTAATCATCAAGTTTAAAAAGTAATAAAGAATTTAATAAAGACCGTTTTTAAATTGAACAGGGTCACATACTAAATATAACAGAAAAATTGGGGTAACTGACATTTTCTGCAAATCTTTTTAAGAAATAACTTTGTGAAACCAAAGCATTTTAACTTTATAGGTTTACAAATTGTTAAAGAAAAATATATTATTATTATATAAATAATCTCACTGGTATATAAATTAGAAACAGAATAATCATTAACAAGGTTTCTGGTTTTTGTTATTGCATATAAATAACTAACCATGTCTGTGAAAGATTGATTGCAGCTTTTAAAATGTTTGCTGAATGCATGTGTAATTAAGATGAGTTAAATACGCAAATCAAGCCTAAATAGCTTCATTTATTAATGTTAGCTTGCCTTGCCTCTACAAAATGTATGCTGTGAATTTGTTTAGCATGCAGTATTTTTTTATTTCTTTGTTTTAGGTTGAATTGCTAAGGAACAGGATTTTTTTTTTTAATAGAAGGAGGAATAACTTTTGAAAGGCGTTCTGGGTACCATTTAGAAAGGAGGGTTTAAAGAAATGTTCCCAGTAGCAGGTAAACTAAGTTTTTATCCTGTATTTTTCCAACTACCTTTAGATTATATTTAATTAATTCCATTTCATCCAAGTAGCAAACCTTCTGGGAATTTATTTTGATGCAAATTAGCCTTTAGTCACAATGTCTCCAACACAGTGATTAAGCAGAAAGCAGAGATTTAGAAGAGCAGGCCCTATGAAATGAACCAAAGTTGCCTGTAGAAGTACCTCTCTCAAGAAGATATTTAAATCCCCCTGTATTAACCAAACAAAGCTCTGTGTGCAAAAGTACCAGCCTCATTTTATTCATGTGGAAAACACTGTCAAGCATTTACCAGAAACATAGTGGTTGGAAACAATGCAAAGGATATATAGTATAAGGCAGAGGGAAACACAACTCTTATTAAAAAGTTCAGTCAATCTCACTGGCTCCTGATAAGCAAATGGGAGGGAAAAAGTCACATCTTAGGGCAAATACATTTTAAATTTCATCAGTCTTTTTTTGTTATTTAATTCTTTTTACCACTGCACACTGCAATCCAAGTTTCCAAAATTCAGAATATTGTTTCACATGATTATTTATTTTATTGCCTGGTTTAGAGTTTCTGTTATTTTTAATAAAGATTTTTTTCCCCAGTGGAAAATACGTTCTTTGTTCAAAGTTTCTGATGGGATGTTGAAGCTGAAACTCCAATACTTTGGCCACCTGATGCAAAGAGCTGACTCATTTGAAAAGACGCTGATGCTGAGAAAGATTGAGGGCAGGAGAAGGGGACAACAGAGGATGAGATGGTTGGATGGCATCGCTGACTCAATGGACATGAGTTTGGGTAGGCTCCGGGAGTTGGTGTTGGCCAGGGAGGCCTGGCATGCTGCAGCTCATGGGGTCGCAAAGAGTCAGACACGACTGAGAGACTGAACTGAACTGATGGGATACATATACACACCCATATATGTGTGTGTGTGTATATATGTGATTATTTTTTCCTAATTGTGATTATAAAAACCGCATAATATGAGACATTCCCTTATAATAGCATGGTGGAGTCAGGAGTTAGAAACTATGCCATTTATTACACCAAAGAGAATTTAAGAGGAAAAATATAAGAATAAATTTGCTAACCAGGTAGCTCAAAGTGTTAAAAGAGAACCCTAAAATATCCTAGAGGTAGTAACTATAGGAAGCTGCTATAATCCCTAGGGTTGAAAGACCAAAGGGAAGAAATTTGAGTTATTAAAATTTAAAAATTTAGAAGGGCTTAAACTCAGACCTTGGAAGGAAAGTTATGACGAACCTAGATAGCATATTCAAAAGCTGAGACATTACTTTGCCAAAAGGTCCGTCTAGTCAAGGCTATGGTTTTTCCTGTGGTCATGTATGGATGTGAGAGTTGGACTGTGAAGAAAGCTGAGAGCCGAAGAATTGATGCTTTTGAACTGTGGTGTTGGAGAAGGCTCTTGAGAGTCCCTTGGACTGCAAGGAGATCCAACCAGTCCATTCTGAAAGAGATCAGCCCTGGGATTTCTTTGGAAGGAATGATGCTAAAACTGAAACTCCAGTACTTTGGCCACCTCATGCGAAGAGTTGATTCATTGGAAAAGACTCTGATGGTGGGAGGGAGTGGGGGCAGGAGGAGAAGGGGACAACAGAGGATGAGATGGCTGGATGGCATCACTGACTCGATGGACGTGAGTCTGAGTGAACTCCGGGGTTGTGATGGACAGGGAGGCCTGGTGTGCTGCGATTCATGGGGTCGCAAAGAGTCCGACACGACTGAGGACTGAACTGAACTGATGGCGTGGGTGGTGTGCTTAGTTGCTCAGTCATGGCAGAGATGTATACATATTGAAAATATCTTCTGATTTCTTGTTTATTACAATTATTAAACTGTCTTAGCATCCCATTTCCCCTCACCTCATATTCCTAATATAACATTCACAGTTAGGTCAATATTCTGTGTTTATATTAACAGGGTTATGTTCATACCATTCACTGCTCAATCAAGTAATGTATTAAGATTAGCTTTAGTTTCTTATAGTATCCTTCTCTCAATTAATAGTTGTCTTATTTTTTATTTTCCATATTTTATTTGTACCTATTGCTAATGTCTCTTGTTACTCTCATGACCTCACCATTCAGTTGTCCACATATTAAGAGAAATTTACTGATAACTCTGACAAAGTACTGGGATGGACATGGGGGATAAAAAGGTGGCTAAGACAGACCCCTGTCCTGCTCTGCCATATCGGAACATACAGTTAAAGTGTTTGAGGAGGAGGGAGGTGGAAATGGAAGCAATTATTGATATTCTATAATGTACTCAATTTTGACATTTTGATACAAATTATTATTATTCTATAATGTGCTCAATTTTGACACTTTAATATAGTGCTGGATTTCAGTTTGGAAATATTTTTACATTTGAATTCTAAACTGAAATTGGGCTTCCATTTTCTTTTTCATATTTCAATATAATTGTTAGTGCCAAGTTTTATAAAATACAAGAGTATTTTTCTATTTTTTAATATCCTAGAATAGTTTGGATATCATTGGCATTATCTGTCCCTTGAAGGGTAAGAGGACTCACAGGTAAAACCATCTGGTCTCAGCACCTGCTTTAGAGGTTAGAGCTCTTCAAATGTTTCTAGTTCTTCTCAGGATGTGGTTTTATTCTTTTGACTTTTGTTTCAATTTTGCTAATTTATAATTCACTAGAAAATATATCCTTTCAACAAATATTAAGTGAATTCTATTCTGCCAGACACTGCTATAGTTTCTATGGCTACCTTGTTGATTTTATCTCCATTTAAAATATTTTAAACCATCAGAATTACACACTTTGCAGTTTGAGTTCTTATATACTGGTATTTTCTTTCCTTCAGTTTATGTTTATACAGATTATATGTGTGTTTTCCAGCATCTCTTGAATGTACACAACTGCAGATTTGTTCTTGTACACAGAAAAGACAATACTATGTGTTATAAAATTACCAATAACATTTTTCTTTCAAATTTGTCCTTGTTGTCTACAAACAATAAATGCTGGAGAGGGTACACAGAAAAGGGAACCCTCTTACACTGTTAGTGGGAATGCAAACTAGTACAGCCACTATGGAGAACAGTGTGGAGATTCCTTAAAAAACTGGAAATAGAACTGCCATATGACCCAGCAATCCCACTGCTGGGCATACACACCGAGGAAACCAGGATTGAAAGAGACACATGTACCCCAATGTTCATCGCAGCACTGTTTATAATAGCCAGGACATGGAAGCAACCTAGATGTCCATCAGCAGACGAATGGATAAGAAAGCTGTAGTACATATACACAATGGAGTATTAGCCATTAAAGAGAATGCATTTGAATCAGTTCTAATGAGGTGGGTGAAACTGGAGTCTATTATACAGAGTGAAGTCAGAAAGAAAAACACCAATACAGCATATTAATGCATATATATGGAATTTAGAAAGATGGTAACAATGACCCTACATGTGAGACAGCAAAAGAGACACAGATGTAAAGAACAAACTTTTGGACTCTGTGAGAGAAGGCAAGGGTGGGATGATTTAAAAGAATAACATTGAAACATGTATAGTATCATATGTGAAATAGATGGCCAGTCCAGGTTGGATACATGAGACAGGGAGCTCAGGGCTAGTGCACTGGGATGACCCTGAGGGATGGGATTGGGAGGGAGGTGGGAGGGGGGCTCAGGATGATGAACACACATACACCCATGCCTGATTCATGTCAATGTATGGCAAAAACCACCACAATATTGTAAAGTAATTAGTCTCCAATTAAAATAAATTAATTAATTTAAAAAATAAAATAAAACAAAAATTTGTCTTTGTTGGACTCTGCTCTTTCATGTTGCAGAGATGAATTATTTGTTCTTTGTATGGACATAGAACAATAGACTGGTTCCAAATCAGGAAAGAAGTACATCAAGGCTGCATATTGTCATCCTGCTTATTTAACTTCTATGCAGAGTGCATCATGTGAAATGCCTGGCTGGATGAAGCACAAGCTAGAATCAAGATTGCTGGGAGAAATATCAATAACCTCAGATACACAGATGACACCACCCTTATGGCAGAAACCGAAGAACTAAAGAGCCTCTTGAGAGTGAAAAAGGAAAGTGAAAAAGGAAAGTGAAAAAGTTTGCTTAAAACCCAACATTCAGAAAACTAAGATCATGGTATCCTGTCCTCACTTCATGGAAAATAGATGGGGAAACAATGGAAACTGACAGACTTTACTTTCTTGGGCTCAAAAATCACTGCAGATGGTGACTGCAGCCATGAAATTTAAAAGATGCTTGCTCCTTGGAAGAAAAGCTATGATCAACCTAGACAGCATGTTAAAAAGCAGAGACATTACTTTGCCAACAAAGGTCCATCTAGTCAAAACTATGGTTTTTCCAGTAGTCATGTATGGCTGTGAGAGTTGGACTATTAAGAAAGCTGCGTGCCAAAGAATTGATGCTTTTGAACTGTGGTGTTGGAGAAGACTCTTGAGAGTACCTTGGACTACAAGGAGGTCCAACCAGTCTATCAGAAAGGAAATTAGTCCTGAATATTCATTGGAAGGACTGAGGCTGAGGTTGAAACTCCAATACTTTGGCCATGTGATGCAAAGAACTGATTCACTAGAAAAGACCCTGATGCTGAGAAAGATTGAAGGTGGGAGGAGAAGGTGCAGAGGATGAGATGGTTGGATGGCATCACTAACTTGATGGACATGAGTTTGAGTAAGCTCCGGGAGTTGGTGATGGACAGGGAAGCCTGGCATGCTGCAGCCCATAGGGTCACAAAGGTTCAGACATAACTGAGTGACTGAACTGTACTGAACCGAACTGATGGTTAATATACCTTTATTCCTGTAGACTTGTTGACTTTTCTTTATTCTTTCAATCAAAGTAGCTTTCTAAAATGTACCTACTAGTGAGAATCAACTCAGTGCTGTGAGTGCTGGGGACGGGGTACTCAAATCTATAAAATAAAGAATTGGGTGTGGTGTTTCATCTTTATCTGCAGAAGTCTGCAGAGCTCTTTCAAACGGCATATACAGATGTTTAGTAAGGCTGCAATAAGTTTGGTTGCTTGTGTTCTGGCTGTTGCTTTTGAAATGCTACTTATCTATGTGACGACTGTTTTTAGACCTCTAGATCTATCATCTTCTATGTCATTTTTCCAGCTCCTCTGTGACTTTGCATGCTATGCAGGCTTCCATCTTCCACCACCACCCCCTTGGAAGAGGTTTGCAAAATTGTCTTCCACATACTGATTTACTTTTCTGTGGTATCGATTCTGCTACTGCATAATTTCCTTTCAATATAGTTTAAAATTCCTCTTTCTTTTCACATTGTGATTTTCTTTCTTTTCATTTCCCTCATATCTTAGCTCTTTTGTAGCAAATATCACGTTCTCTTGGATTTTATCAATGATACCATTTTGGTTTTTTAATACATATCTTTAAAGTTTGTGCAGAAAACCATATTCCAAAGGATATTCTTCTTCTGGATCTTATAACTGTTATTCCTATTCATTACCTCCATGTGTATTTTACTTTTATTCAGCCTCAAAAAAGTGTGGTGGGGGGAGCAAAATTTGTCTCAACATTCTTTTGGCCCCTTGTACTCAGTGTCTGAGGGGCACACAAAGCTTCACGTGCTGAAATGGTTGACTTTTGCTTTCAAACTAGTAACTGAAAGTTTTAAAATTTTTCTTCCTTGGTTAATTCCTGCTTTGAACAGAAATGAGGCTCCCATCTCCTCCAGCCCTCTCTCTGTCCCTCTCTGGTTTTCTGAAACTCTCACTTCTAATTCCCATCATGCATTGTATCCAGATTTCTATCTTACTCTCCTCTTTGATGATTTATACTTATTGTCACTGTGATATCTTACATGAAAGTTTCCATATATTTTTATCTGTATATCCATATTAACTTGTACAGTTGCTTAAGATTTAATAAATACTTAATATTTACTAAAACACTGAATTAACACTTGGATAAATTATCTCATAATTCATTTGCAATAACTGTTAATAGTTTACTGTTATCTTAAGTAGGAAGGAAAGAGTAAGAATGGAATAGTATCCATAACCTTTTCATATAATAAGGCTTTATTTTTCTTTAGTCTCTAGTGGTATGTCTGTACATTTTCCCTAAATTATTTTATTGCTTCTTCAAATAAAATTAGGGAAAAAAATAACACCTGCATTTAAATCTTTATCATCATTATCATTTTGTCATAAGACTTCACACTGAAACAAGGAATGTAATTCAGCTTATATACTAGAAAAGCACCCAAGGCTCTGCCATCTCAGGATAGAAATGAGTACAGCTGTTATGATACCACATAATAGAGTCAAAACAGAAAAACCACAAGAGTGTCTGGACACTGCAGTCCGGGTAAACTCTCACTTTTTCAATATCTTATATTAACTTCTTGATATCAATGAGTTGAATGGTAAAAAAAAAAAAAGAAGAAGAAAACTAAATCATATAATTTGGAATAATATTTAAATTTGCTTTTTTCTCAGACTATAAAGCTTGAAGACACTTTCTAAGCATTGAGTTTGACACGATTGGTCCAGTTGCATGGTTTTTTTGTTTGTTAGTTGGTTTTTGCCATCAAGAAGCAGTAAAGTAGGGGAACACATCAAAAACTGAGGATAGTTTTAAGGCCTTTACTTCTTCCTTTCAGTTCAGTCGCTCAGTCTGTCTGACTCCTTGAGACCCCATGAACTGCAGCATGCCAGGCCTCCCTATCCGTCACCAACTCCCAGAGTCCACCCAAACCCATGTCCATTGAGTTGGTGATGCCATCCAACAATTTCATCCTCTGTTGTCCCCTTCTCCTCCTGCCCTCAATCTTTCCCAGCATCAGGGTCTTTTCAAATGAGTCAGCTCTTCACATCAGGTGGCCAGAGTATTGGAGTTTCAGCTTCAGTATCAGTTCTTCCAATGAACACCCAGAGCTGATCTTCTTTAGGATGGACTGGTTGGATCTCCTGCAGTCCAAGGGCCTCTCAAGAGTCTTCTCCAACACCACAGTTCAAAAGCATCAGTTCTTTCGTGCTCAGCTTTCTTTATAGTCCAACTCTCACATCCATACATGACCACTGGAAAAACCATAGCCTTGACTAGACAGACCTTTGTTGACAAAGAAATGTCTCTGCTTTTGAATATGCTGTCTAGGTTGGCCATAACTTTCCTTCCAAGGAGTAAGCATCTTTTAATTTCATGGCTGCAGTCACCATCTGCAGTGATTTTGGAGCCCCCCAAAATAAAGTCAGCCACTGTTTCCACTGTTTCCCCATCTATTTGCCATCTGTATGCAGGTCAGGAAGCAATAGTTAGAACTGGACATGGAACAACAGACTGGTTCCAAATAGGAAAAGGAGTATGTCAAGGCTGTATATTGTCACCCTGCTTATTTAACTTATACGCAGAGTAAATCATGAGAAACGCTGGACTGGAAGAAGCACAAGCTGGAATCAAGATTGCCGGGAGAAATATCAATAACCTCAGATATGCAGATGACACCACCCTTATGGCAGAAAGTGAAGAAGAACTAAAAAGCCTCTTGATGAAAGTGAGAGGAGAGTGAAAAAGTTAGCTTAAAACTCAACATTCAGAAAATGAAGATCATCGCATCTGTTCCCATCACTTCAAGGGAAATCGAAGGGGAAACATTGGAAACAGTGTCAGACTTTATTTTTTTGGGCTCCAGAATCACTGCAGATGGTGACTGCAGCCATGAAATTAAAAGACGCTTACTCCTTGGAAGGAAGGTTATGACCAACCTAGATAGCATATTAAAAAGCAGAGACATTACTTTGCCAACAAAGGTCCATCTAGTCAAGGCTATGGTTTTTCCTGTGGTCATGTATGGATGTGAGAGTTGGACTGTGAAGAAGGCTGAGTGCCAAAGAATTGATGCTTTTGAACTGTGGTGTTGGAGAAGACTCTTGAGAGTCCCTTGGACTGCAAGGAGATCCAACCAGTCCATTCTGAAGGAGATCAGCCCTGGGATTTCTTTGGAAGGAATGATGCTAAAGTTAAAACTCCAGTCCTTTGTCCACCTCATGCGAAGAGTTAACTCTTTGGAAAAAACTCTGATGCTGGGAGGGATTGGGGGCAGGAGGAGAA
Organism: Bos indicus x Bos taurus; assembly: GCF_003369695.1. Taxonomy (NCBI): domain Eukaryota; kingdom Metazoa; phylum Chordata; class Mammalia; order Artiodactyla; family Bovidae; genus Bos; species Bos indicus x Bos taurus. The sequence goes on along the minus strand of NC_040077.1, from coordinate 101,976,584 downwards.
GGTGACGACAGCAGATGAGATGGCTGGATGGCATCACTGACTCGATAGACATGAGTCTGAGTGAACTCCGGGAGTTGGTGATGGACAGGGAGGCCTGGCGTGCTGCCATTCATGGGGTCACAAAGAGTCAGACACGACTGAGCGACTGAACTGAACTGAATGGGACCAATTGCCAAGATCTTAGTTTCTGAACTTTGCACACAACAAATAATGACTTAACACACAGCTATCTTGAACTATGAAGGATAATGAAAGAAAAACACTGTGACTTCTTAAATCAAGTGGAAACAACTGCCCCAATTAACAAGTGCTTTGTGTTGAAATGAAAGAAAATGCAACACAGTAATGTATTGTTATTCTCAAAAGTTTATATTCTATGGTAATTGCTGGGGGCATGGCTGTAGATACATTTTCAAGTCACATGATAAGGAAAAAAAATATGGAATGTGTCACGAGAGCAGAAAGAGACAATCACATGACATGTTTGGAATGAAGGAGTATTTTAAATTTTTAAGGGTGAACAGTATTTCAAAAGGCAGCAAGGGAAAGATAACGTTCAAGGTAAAGGAATACAGAGGCCTAGAGGAGAGAAAGTTTCTGCATTACATAAAAATCAGGCAAAGCGCTGCTTGTCTGTGATACTAACTATGTTTGCTTCATCAGTTTAGTCACAATCGTGTCCAACTCTTTGCGACCCCAGGGACTGCAGCATGCCAGTCTTCCCTGTCCATCACCAACTCCCAGAGCTTGCTCAAACCCATATCCATGGAGTTGGTGATGCCATCCAACCATCTCATCCTCTGTTGTCCCCTTCTCCTTCTGCCCTCAATCTTTCCCAGCATCAGGGTCTTTTCAAATCAGTCAGTTTGCATCAGGTTAGCAGATAATTCGGAGAAGGCAATGGCACCCAACTCCAGCACTCTTGCCTGGAAAATCCCATGGACGGAGCCTGGTGGGCCACAGTCCATGGGGTTGCTAAGAGTCAGACAAGACTCAGCAACTTCTCTTTCACTTTTCACTTTCATGCATTGGAGAAGGAAATGGCAACGCACTCCAGTGTTCTTGCCTGGAGAATCCCAGGGATGGGGGAGCCTCGTGGGCTGCCGTCTATGGGGTCGCATAGAGTTGGACACGACGGAAGCGACTTAGCAGCAGCAGCAGATAATTAGATGGATAGGTCTTTGAAGAAATATTTAAACATCATGGTGAAGAAACTACATTCCAAATGGTAGAAATTTCCTATAAAGTCTATGATCATGTGAATAACATGATTAGAATTATTCTCTGTGAAGGTATAATTAAGTCCCGTTTTAGAGTAGAGTCTAGAGTCAGAGGGCTTACCAGATGGCTCAGTGGTAAAGAGCCCATCTGCCAATGCAGGAGACGCTAGAGGTGTGGGTTCAATTCCTGGGTCAGGAAAATTCCTAAATGGTGGAAGTCGGATATAGATGGTGGGGAAGTATGTAAAAGACAATAGAAAGGGCACATCTGCAGGATTTAACAAATGACTGAATACTCATTAAAGACTCAACTGAAATACCTATTTCATGTGAAACACTTTTTTTTTCAACTCCCCCCACACAACATGAATCATTCTCTGTTGATGCCCTGATGGCTTTTTATTAACCTTTAGAATAGCACTTATCACATACTGTGTTTATTTGTTAGTCTGCTTCCCAAATTACAGTATAAGATCACTGAAGAAAGGTATTGTTTTATTTTCCTGTGTAAACCCAGGACATAAATGCACTCCCTGGCAAGTAACAGATACACAACAAATGATGGAAAAATTAATACATGAATGTGTGAAGTGACATTGACTCTTAGAGCCTGAGTCATTAGGAAGTAAAGCTACCATTTACTGAAATAGGGTGTAAAGAATAAGCTGAGACACTGGGGCAAAGACCTGTTGAATTTAGGTCCCAGTGAACAGTTATGAATATGAATATGAATTTGAGAGAGTGGTACTATCTTTATATTATTACCTACCATCAGGAGATAAAATCTAGTGTATAGATTGATCAGAAAATATGAAAAGAAGAGAGAGGCAATGTGATAACTAAACAAAATGTTGTTGATGTTTATAATTTTTTGATGAATTATAAATGAAGCATTTTCTTTGATTTAAGGGGAGCATAAAAATGTGAGGTATGAGACAGAAAAGTGAAGTTGGCAAATTGAGATATTCTTTAAAGAATTATGTGCTGAAGAGAGGGGGAAATGTCATTTCAAAGACTAATAGGATTGAGGATTTTGCTTTCAGTTTATGGCTTTGTTTGCTGTGTACATGTTGGTGAGCAGAGGGCAATTATTTTGCAGAAAGTGAGAAGTTAAACATGCAAACAACTGAGAGCACTTCATGTAATAAGGTCTAGAGAGGGGAGAGACAGAATGTCATGAAAAGCTACCAAGGAAAAAAGAATTGTTAATCCTAAGAGAGAAAGCACAAAGGAAGAGAAGATAGATGGAGATAAATTTGAAAGTACTGATAAGAAATGTGAAGACTGTCAATGTTGTATGGTCTCCTCAAAACTGAAGGAGCTTAGTTCATCTACTGCAAGTTTGGGAGGGGGTGGATTTAGGGCTTTAGTAGAATAGGGATTCCTATGGTAAAGGAGCTAAATACTAAGCATAGATGAGGAATAACAACAAAATGATGTAAAAAATAAGGGTCAAGTTGTGTTTAGAAGTAAATTCCTGTGGGTGCAATAAGTAGAACTTTGCACTTTTGTGTAACAAGGTACACAACAAGAGTGGCTGGCAACAGAAATCCTATTTTATGGTTCCCAATTCAGATGCTCAACAAAAGGAATGAAGGGAAGTTAATTAGTTGAGTCTGTTGATAGATAGGGATTGAGCATCCCTATTTGTTACTGTTCTAGCCAAAATAAAGAAGGCACGCTGGAAACCAGTAAGAATCCTCCTGCAATGCAGGAGACCCGGGTTCGATTCCTGGGTCAGGAAGATCCTCTAGAGAAGGCAATGGCAACCCATTCCAGTATTCTTTCCTGGAAAATCCCATGGACAGAGGAGCCTGGCAGGCTACCGTCCATGCAGTTGCAAGAGTCGGACATGACTTAGTGACTAAACCAAGTAGTACCTCTACTGAATTTGAACTTATCCACACAATTATTGGGGGAGCTAAGAAAAACTGTCTTTATTCTCTGCCTCCTAGAGAAGAAACAACTGTGCACCCTCAACTCAATAGAGGAGTAGAGAGACTGAGCCACACAGGCACAGATTCCTTCTCCACCCTCACCAGTCAGATGCTCATCAACCATGTCTTCCTTGGGGGTGTGTCTATGAGGACTCTGGAGAAGAGGCTTCAAGTATTCTTCTAAGACTTTCCTTTTAAGAAGCAGAAGTTCCTTTCCCTCTGTGGACAAGTGATGAAAGCATTCTTTCCTAATAGATGGTAGCATTACTGAAATTATTGACCACATTTCTGGCTGTGTAGACCTGTAAATAAAGTCATCAGATATGATGAATTGGAAAAAGTCAAGAAGCAATACAGGGTCATAATAAGAATTTAGAGCTTATTTACTAGAAGTGGAGAAGGTGAGAAAAAGGTTGAAATTAGTTCAATGTCAGAGTCTGAGATTATGCTGGTAGATGGCAGAGTTATTGAAAGTTATGATGTGTTGTAAGGTATGTCTGAGTGAAAGTGAAAGGAAATGACAATGTGAAGAATTGGAATTGAGGACCTGTTAGGCTAGGAAGTGAGGAAGGTCTTGATCACAGATGTCGAAACCACTGAGCCAGTGGTTATCAACAGTGGATGAAGAGTTGAATTACCTGGGAAATGATTTTAAGAAATATTAATGCTTGGGTCCTCTCCAATTAAGCTAGAATCTCAGTCTTCTAAAGCTCCTTAGGTGATTCTAATGTATGGCTAGCATTGGGAATCCATGTCAGGAAAGAATGAAAGGAAGAACAGGGTGAAATGGATTTAAAGACAGTGATAAATGTGGAATGGAGTACTGAAGACAGATAGGGCAAGGAAGACAAAGCAAAAGTAGAAGAGATTACTGACTGGAGGCAGTGGAAATTAGTCTGAAAATGGCAATCGAACTAAAGCAGTAGGAATCCATCAGGGTCCCAAAAGTCAGAAGACTTGGAGAAGGTTAAAAAGTAATTAAGAAGGATATAAAAGATCTGGTGTCTTCAAGGTGCAGATACATTTTTTTTTTTTTTTAATGAAAGGAGATTGTTAGAGAGTCATTTATTTCTGGAAAAACAAGCTTGAGTGGATCTCTATGCCTGAGTCCACTCACAACAATTGAACATTCTCCTCACCAAACAGTTAAATCGCTGTGATAAGTTCAGAATGAAGGGCAAGTGGAAAGTTTTATGAGGTCCAGCTGCAGGACACGGCAGGGGTATCAAAGCCAAGAGCAAGGGGCGAGAACAGCCAGGAGAAAAGCCAAGGATCAGAGCCAGAAATAAGCACTTGAGCCAGGATGTTGAAGGTGAAGGACAATTAAAACAGCTCAGAGCTTGAGAAGCCTGAGGTGGAAGCAGAGGGAAATGGTCAGAAGTTCATTTCTACAGTGGTACAGCTTTCTTGAGTTCCAGTCATTGTAGTGAGATGGTCCCACCTGCTCCACCCTCTTATTCCTTCTCCCTTTAATACAGCCCCCACTAAGCCTGAGAAAATGAAAGGAGTGGGGGAAAAAGACACTAAACAATGTTGCAATTTGCAGCAAATTTGAGAGGTAGGCTGAGAGCTTTGTAGGTCTTGGGGTAAGGATGGCCTATTGGTTTCTTAGATCTGCCATGACAAAGTACCACCAACTGGGTGGCTTAAAACAAGAGAAAGGCATTATCTCAGTTATGGAGGCTAGAAGTTGGAGATCAAGGTGTCAAGAGTTTTGGCATCTCTTGAGGGCTCTGAGGATGAACCTGTTGTATGTCCCTCTCTCTTAGGGTGGTAGCTGGCATTCTTGGCATTCCTTGGCTTGCAGTATTCCAATCCTGGCCTTCACTTTCACATGGCATTCTTCCTCCATGTCTGTCTGCTCCTCCTCTCATAAGAACACCAGTTTTATCTGAATTAGGATCCACTGTACTTCAGTATGACATCATCTTAACTAGCGACAGCTGCAAAGACTCTATTTACAACCCAGTGCCATTCACAAGTATGGGGGTTAACATATCATTTCTGGGAGACACCTTTCAATCTGCAATAGAGGGTATGTTGACAGGTAAAATTTAGTTAATGGAAGAATTAATTAACTATGCAGCTTGGAGCCTTGGTGCGATCCTACATATGGAGGATCCCACTTCTGAAAAGGTCTCAGTTGAATGCTGGTTTTCAGTGAGGGGACAGAGAAAGGAAAAATTTGGTTACTCTAAATAATACCTGTATGTCCTTACATGATTTAAAATTTTATGTACAGAAAACATGTTCTCATTTATTTTATATTACTTTATAGCCTTGATTTAAAAGAATCTAAGAGGAAATTTCCTCATACAATAATTCTCAAAGTGTGGTCCCCAGACCAGGTGTATCAACATCATTTGGGAACTGGTGTGTAATCATTTCAGACCCACTGAATCAGAATTTTGGGCATGTGCATTCTTGGTGAGTCTAGTTTTAGAACCAAAGTAATTCTGCTTAGAGAACATTGCCTGTAATTAGGGAAAATAGTCATTAGGTAAGGGGTTGTGTTTGGACTAAAACACCAACATCCAGAGTTTGATTAATAAAGAAGAGTGTGGAGATTCCTTAAAAAACTGGAAATAGAACTGCCTTATGATCCAGCAATCCCACTGCTGGGCATACACACTGAGGAAACCAGAAGGGAAAGAGACACGTGTACCCCAATGTTCATCGCAGCACTGTTTATAATAGCCAGGACATGGAAGCAACCTAGATGTCCATCAGCAGATGAATGGATAAGAAAGCTGTGGTACATATACACAATGGAGTATTACTCAGCCATTATAAAGAATACATTTGAATCAGTTCTAATGAGGTGGATGAAACTGGAGCCTATTATACAGAGTGAAGTAAGCCAGAAGGAAAAACACCAATACAGTATACTAACGCATATATATGGAATTTAGAAAGATGGTAACAATAACCGGTGTACGAGACAGCAAAAGAGACACTGATGTATAGAACAGTCTTATGGACTCTGTGGGAGAGGGAGAGGATGGGAAGATTTGGGAGAATGGCATTGAAACATGTAAAATATCATGTATGAAACGAGATGCCAGTCCAGGTTCGATGCACGATACTGGATGCTTGGGGCTAGAGCACTGGGACGACCCAGAGGGATGGTATGGGGAGGGAGGAGGGAGGAGGGTTCAGGATGGGGAACACATGTATACCTGTGGCGGATTCATTTTGATATTTGGCAAAACTAATACAATTATGTAAAGTTTAAAAATAAAATAAAATAAAATAAAAAGAAAATGGCAAAAAAAAAAAAAAAGATCAGTATAACACTGTTATCTTGGACTATTCACAACTATAAATCTTTCATGTGGTGCATTATTTTAAAGGTCTCAGTAGTTTTTGAAAACTTACTGACAAAGTTCTGGGATTAGGATCTCTTATGACACCTGTGTGTGTGTTAATCGTTCAGTGATGTCTGACTCTTTGTGACCCCATAGACTGTAGCCTGCCAGGCTCCTCTGTCCATGGAATTCTCCAGGCAAGAATACTGGAGTGGGTTGCCATTCCCTTCTCCAGGGAATATTCCCAGCCCAGGGATCGAACCTACAACTCATTATGTCTCCTGCACTGGCAAGCTGGTTCTTTACCACTAGTGTTACCTGGGAAGCCCCCTTATGACACCTGTTGGTGGTTTACAAGTCTTCAGATGATTCTGATGTCAATAGGTTCTTGTTTGCCATATGTCAGGTGCCCTCTATGTGCCATATATTAAGTGATGAGCTTGATTTCTCACAAGTATTATTATCATAAATATTATCACCCTTTTAAGAATGAAAGTGCAGATACCAAGAGGTTAACTAAACTGCTTACATTTACACAGCTGCTGCTGCTGCTAAGTCACTTCAGTCGTGTCCGACTCTGTGCGACCCCATAGACGGCAGCCCACCAGGCTGCCCTGTCCCTGGGATTCTCCAGGTAAGAACACTGGAGTGGGTTGTCATTTTCTTCTCCAGTGCATGAAAGTGAAAAGTGAAAGTGAAGTCACTCGGTTGTGTCCAACTCCTAGTGACCCCATGGACTGCAGCCTACCAGGCTCCTCCATCCATGGGATTTGCCAGGCAAGAGTACTGGAGTGGGGTGCCATCACCTTCTCCGACATTTACACAGCAAGGAGTGATAAAAATAGATTTCAAATCCAATTTGATGGACTGCAAAGCCCATATTACTTCAACCACACCACTCTGCTTCAATTTAGAGACTAAAGTAGCTGCTTCAACTATTCAGAATTAGTTTTCTTTTCTAAACTCTCTTTACTCATCTGAAACAGAAACAGAAGAACTGGGCCTGGGGTTGGAACTAAAAAAATCAGTCTATACTCTTCAGCGCCTTGATTCTTCTGAATCTGAAATCTGTAATGACTTACCTAAGACTCTAGACTGTCTTTCCTCTAGTCAGTGGAAAACTTAATGCTTTTCTAATTTACCCTAAGCATTGGCATTTCAACAGGGATATTGAGATTCTAGATATTGTCCAAGTGTTATACAAAATTTACACATAATGATTAAGTTTTTGCATTAAATCCTTACCTGGAATTTTAACTTTCTAATGTGGCTCATTTTTAAAACAAAACAAAAAAATGAATAAATAAAAGTTGGTTTGTTAAGTGGAAAAAGAATTTGAAAAGGAATAAATACATGTATATGTATAAATGAATCACCTTGCTGTACACCTGAAACAAATACAACACTGTTAATCAACTCTGCTCCAATATAAAATAAACAGTTTAAAAACAACAACAACAACAAAAAAAGAATTGCTATGAGTGTTAAAACTTACAGCAAAATTTAGCATTTTAAGCATAATGAATTAAGGACATAACAAATTATTTTTTAAAAAAGTGATTTCCTTAGCAGATTGTGAAATAATTATTGCCAAGGTCAGTGATATATAATTCAGTTAGTATTTACAGCCCTTTTAAGGTACAGTACATAACGTATGCTTAATTCAGTTGGCTAAATGCATTAAAGGGAAAGGCAGAAAGATAAATAGTACCTTCTGATGGTGAAGTGGGATATAAAGAAAATTTAGTGATTTTTTTTTCCTCAGTGGTTGAAAGATCTAATTTTGAAGAATTTATTTTTCTATATTGTTTTCTATTTTGCTGTGGTTATCGTTATTCTTCAGTTCAGTTCAGTTCAGTCACTCAGTCATGTCCGACTCTTTGCGACCCCATGAATTGCAGCACACCAGGCCTCCCTGTCCATCACCAACTCCTGGAGTTCACCCAAACTCACGTCCATCGAGTCGGTGATACCATCAAGCTATCTCATCCTCTGTTGTCCCCTTCTCCTCCTGACCCCAATACCTCCCAGCATTAGGGTCTTTTTCAATGAGTCAATTCTTTGCATGAGGTGGTCAAAGTATTGGAGTTTCAGCTTTAGCATCAGTCCTTCCAATGAACACCCAGGACTGATCTCCTTTAGGATGGACTGGTTGGATCTCCTTGCAGTCCAAGGGACTCTCAAGAGTCTTCTCCAACACCATAGTTCAAAAGCATCAATTCTTCGGTGCTCAGCTTTCTTCACAGCCCAACCCTCAACATCCATACATGACAACTGGAAAAACCATAGCCTTGACCAGACGGACCTTTGTTGGCAAAGTAACGTCTCTGCTTTTGAATATGCTATCTAGGTTGGTCATAACTTTCCTTCCAAGGAGTAAGCGTCTTTTAATTTCATGGCTGCAATCACCATCTGCTGTGATTTTGGAGCCCCCCCAAAATAAAGTCTGACACTGTTTCCAATGTTTCCCCATCTATTTGCCATGAAGTGATGGGACCAGATGCCATGATCTTAGTTTTCTAAGTGTTGAGTTTTAAGCCAACTTTTTCACTCTCCTCTTCCACTTTCATCAAGAGGCTTTTTAGTTCCTCTTCACTTTCTGCCATAAGGGTGGTGTCATCTGCATATCTGAGGTTATTGATATTTCTCCCCAAAACCTTGATTCCAGCTTGCGCTTCTTCCAGCCCAGCGTTTCTCATGATGTACTCTGCATATAAGTTAAATAAGCAGGGTGACATATACAGCCTTGACATACTCCTTTTCCTATTTGGAACCAGTCTGGTGTTCCATGTCCAGTTCTAACTGTTGCTTCCTGACCTGCATATATGTTACTCAAGAGGCAGGTCAGGTGGTCTGGCATTCCCATCACTTTCAGAATCTTCCACAGTTTATTGTGATCCACACAGTCAAAGGCTTTGGCATAGTCAATAAAGCAGAAATAGATGTTTTTCTGGAACTGTCTTGCTTTTTCCATGATCCAGCAGATATTGGTAATTTGATCTCTGGTTCCTCTGCCTTTTCTAAATCCAGCTTGAACATCTGGAAGTTCACAGTTCATATATTGCTGAAGCCTGGCTTGGAGAATTTTGAGCATTACTTTACTAGTGTGTGAGATGAGTGCAAATGTGCAGTAGTTTGAGCATTCTTTGGCATTGCCTTTCTTTGGGATTGGAATGAAAACTGACCTTTTCCAGTCCTGTGGCCACTGCTGAGTTTTCCAATTTGCTGGCATATTGAGTGCAACACTTTCACAGCATCACTTTCAGGATATGAAATAGCTCAACTGGAATTCCATCACCCCCACTAGCTCTGTTCATAGTGATGCTTTCTAAGGCCCACTTGACTTCACATTCCAGGATGCCTGGCTCTATATGAGTGATCCACCATCGTGATTATCTGGGTCATGAAGCTCTTTTTTGTACAGTTCTGCTGTATATTCTTGCCATCTCTTCTTAAAATCTTCTGCTTCTGTTATGTCCATACCATTTATATCCTTTATCGAGCCCATCTTTACAAGAAATGCTCCCTTGGTATCTCTAATTTTCTTGAAGAGATCTCTAGTCTTCCCCAGTCTGTTGTTTTCCTCTATTTCTTTGCATTGATCACTGAGGAAGCCTTTCTTATCTCTCCTTGCTATTCTTTGGAACTCTGAATTCAGATGCTTATATCTTTCCTTTTCTCCTTTGCTTTTCTCTTCTCTTCTTTCCACAGCTATTTGTAAGGCCTCCTCAGACAGCCATTTGCTTTTTTACATTTCTTTTTCTTGGAGATGGTCTTGATCCCTGTTTCCTGTACAATGTCCTGAACCTCCATCCATGGTTCATCAGGCACTCTGTCTATCAGATCTATTCCCTTAAATCTATTTCTCACTTCCACTGTATAATCATAAGGGATTTGATTTAGGTCATACTTGAATGGTCTAGTGGTTTTCCCTACTTTCTTCAATTTAAGTCTGAATTTGGCAATAAGGAGTTCATGATCTGAGCCACAGTCAGCTCTCCGTCTTGTTTTTGCTGACTGTATAGAGCTTATCCATCTTTGGCTGCAAAGAATATAATCAATCTGATTTCAGTGTTGACCATTTTGTGATGTCCATGTGTAGAGTCTTCTCTTGTGTTGTTGGTAGAGGGTGTTTGCTATGACCAGTGCATTCTCTTGGCAATTGTGCTTAGATCCCTGGTCAAGAAGATCCCCTGGAGCAGTAAATGGCAACCCACTCCAGAATTCTTGCCTGGAAAAATTCCATGGATAGAGAAGACTGGCAGGCTACAATCCATGGGGTTGCAAAGAATCAGACATGACTGAGTGCTAATGCTTTATTTGGGAGATGCAAACCCAGGACCACTAAGGTGAGGAGAGAAAGATGAGGCAGGGTAAATGGGAAATGAGGCATCCCTCATTGCTTCTGATACAAGAAGAGCCATGAGTTGTTCAGCAGCTGCACACCTCAGTCCACAAGGTTTCTGAGAACAGGATGCTGGAAAAACCATGACTGTATTATTTGTAGGAGGAGGAAGGACTGAGATTTAGTTAAATTTTGCTTCTTGGAAATAAAACACCCTCATATTTCTGGGGTGCACCAGCTAAGAACTTGGGCAGCCTTCCTGCTGTGTGTGCTGTGCTTAGTCATATCCGACTTTGCAATCCCATGAAGTGCACCCCTCCAGGCTCGTCCATCCATGGGATTTTCCAGGCAAGAATATTGTAGTGAGTTGCCATTTCCCACTCCAAGGGATCTTCCCAACTCAGGGATCAAACCTGAGTCTCCTGCATTGGCAGGTGGGTTCTTTACCACTGTGCCACCTAGGAAGCCCTATGGTATACCTAATTTCATACCCTCCAGTGTGGTGTTTCAGTCTGAAAATAATCAGCAGAGTTAGAACTCTTGGCACATGGCTAGTCGGCCTGCCTGCATGGGGCAGCCCAGGTAAGCGGAGAGCTCGGTGCTCTCAGGAGGAGTGACTGGATGGCTCTGGCACATGGGTGTGGTCTGACTGGTTTTAGTCCCGGGAAGTCAGTGAAGATGGACAGGATGAGTGCCTGAAAGAATTCCATTTCAAAAATTCAGACTAAGAACTTCAATTCCACTTTCATGTTGCTAACTAGTTTCCTGTATGAATGAGATAAAACTCAGAATCTATTGTGTAAACTTTTTTTTGTTTTTTGTTTTTTTTTTGCATGAGTTCAGAGGAACAAATACTCTGTGTATAAAAAAATAAGGGATACATGCAAGTATAAGCAGAGGCAGGAGTGAGAGGGCAGACTCTCAGGGGTCTTGACAGCTTCTTATTCCTGGTACCAGTTGCTTTCAAGGTATAGTTATATTTTTGCCTTTAGGTACCCAGAGACTTCTGTGACTTCTTACTTTCATTAAGTAATGTTTCTCTACTTGCTCACTTTTGTTTCTGTTTATGTGAGGTCAAATGGTATGGATGGTCTATCCATTCCACCAGATCATAAGACACAAAACAAATATGCTCTTGCATGCATGCTAAGTCACTTAAGTTCAATTCAGTTCAGTCACTCAGTCATGTCCGATTCTTTGTGACCCCATGGAATGCAGCATGCCAGGCTTCCTGTCCATCACCAACTCCCAGAGCTTGCTCAAACATGTCCATCAAGTCAGTCATGCCATCCAGCCATCTCATCTTCTGTCGTCCCCTTCTCCTCCCATCATCAATTTTCCCCAGCATCAGGGTCTTTTCTAGTTAGTCAGTTCTTCGCATCATGTGGCCAAAGTATTGGAGTTTCAACCTCAGCCTCAGTCCTTCCAGTGAATATTCAGGACTGATTTCGTTTAAGATGGACTGGTTGGATCTCCTTGCAGTCCAAGGGACACTCAAGAGTCTTCTCCAAAACCACAGTTCAAAAGCATCAATTCTTCGGCACTCAACTCTCTTTATAGTCCAAATCTCATGTCCATACGTTACTACTGGAAAAACCATAGCTTTGAGTAGATGGACGTTTCTGGACAAAGTAATTTCTCTATTTTTTAATATGCTATCTTAGGTTGATCATAGCTTTTCTTCCAAGGAGCAAGTGTCTTTTAATTTCATGGCTGTATCTACCATCTTCAGTGATTTTTGAGCACAAGAAAATAAACTCTGTCACTGTTTCCACTGTTTCCCCATCTATTTGCCATGAAGTGATGGGACCAGATGCCATGATTTTACTTTTCTGAATGTTGAGTTTTAAGCCAGCTTTTTCACTGTCCTCTTTCACTTTCACCAAGAGGTTCTTTCATTCTTCTTCACTTTCTGCTATCAGGGTGGTATCATCTGCGTATCTGAGGTTACTGATATTTCTCCCGCCAATCTTGATTCCAGCTTGTGCTTCATCCAGTCCAGCATTTCTCATGATGTACTCTACATATAAGTTAAATAAGTAGCATGATGATATACAGCCTTGGCAAACTCCTTTCCCAATCTGGAACCATCCATTATTCCATGTCCGGTTCTAACTGTTGCTTCTTGACCTGCATACAGATTTCTCAGGAGGCAGGTAAGATTTCTCAAGAGATGGTAGTCCCATCACTTGAAGAATTTTCCACAGTTTGTTGTGATCCACACAGTCAAAGGCTTTGGTATAGTCAATAAAGCAGAAGAAGATGTTTTTCTGGAACTCTCTTGCTTTTTCGATGATCCAAGAAATGTGAACAATTTGATCTCTGGTTCTGCTGCCTTTTCTAAATACAGCTTGAATATCTGGAAGTTCTCTGTTCATATACTGTTGAAGCCTGGCTTGGAGAATTTTGAGCATTACTTTACTAGCATGTGAGATGAGTGCAATTGTGTGGTAGTTTGAATATTCTTTGGCGTTGCCTTTCTTTGGGATTGGAATGAAAGCTGACCTTTTCCAGACCTGTGGCCACTGATGAGGTTTCCAAATTTCCTGGCATATTGAGTGCAGCACATTCACAGCATCATCTCTTAGGACTTGAAATAGCTCAAGTGGAATTCCATCACCTCCACTAGCTTTGTTGGTAGTGATGCTTCCTAAGGCATAGTTGACATTGCATTACAGGATGTCTGGCTCTAGGTGCATGATCACACCATCGTTGTTATCTGGGCCATGAAGATCTTCCTTGTACAGTTCTTCTGTGTATTCTTGACACCTCTTCTTAATATCTTCTGCTTCCATTAGGTCCATACTATTCTGTCTTTTATTGTGCCCATCCTTGCATGAAATGTTCCCTTGGTATCTCTAGTTTTATTGAAGAAATGTCTAGTCTTTCCCATTCTATTGTTTCCCTCTGTGTCTTTGCACTGATCACTTAGGAAGTCTTTCTTATCTCTCCTTACTATTCTTTGGAACTTTGCATTTAGATGGGTATATCTTTCATTTTCTTCTTTGCCTTTTCTTCTCTTCTTTTCACAGCTATTTGTAAGGCCTCTACAGACAGCCATTTGGCTTTTTTGCATTTCTTTTTCTTGGGGATGGTCTTGATCACTGCTTCCTGTACAGTGTCACGAATGTTCTTCCATAGTACTTCAGGCACTCTATCAGATCTAATCCCTTGAATCTATTTATCACTTCCAGTGTATAATCTTAAGGGATTTGATTTAGGTCATACCTGAATGGTCTAGTTATTTCCCTACTTCCCTCAATTTAAGCCTGAATTTGGCAATAAAGAGTTCATATACTGAGCCACTCAGGTCCCAGTCTTGTTTTTTCTCACTGGATAGAGCTTCTCCATCTTCAGTTGCAAAGAATATAATCAATCTGATTTCGGTATTGATGATCTGGTGAGGTCCATGTGTAGAGTCATCTTTGTGTTGGAAGAGGGTGTTTGCTATGACCAGTGCATTCTCATGGCAAAATTCTGTTAGCCTTTGCCCTGTTTCATTTTGTACTCCAGGGGCAAACTTGCCTGTTGCTCAGGTATCTCTTGACTTCCTATTTCTGCATTCCAGTCCCCTATGATGAACAGAACACCATTTTTTGGTGTTAGTTCTAGAAAGTCTTGTAGGTCTTCATAAAACCATTCAGCTTCAGCTTCTTTGGCATTAGTGGTTGGTGCATGGACTTGAATTACTGTGATACTGAATGGTGCCTTGGAAATCAACAGCGATCATTCTGTTTTTTTTTTTTTTTTTCTCTTGAGATTGCACCCAATTACTGTATTTTGGACTCTTTTGTTGATTATTAGGAGTATTCCATTTCTTCTAAGGGATCCATCTTCTTAGGATTTCTTCTAAGGGTTTCTCACCTCAGTCGTATCCAACTGTCTGCGACCCTGTTGACCATAACTTGCCAGGCTCCTCTGTCTTTGGGATTCTCCAAGCAAGAACACTGGAGTGAGTTGCTGTTTCCTCCTCCAGGGGATCTTCCTGACCCACGAATCAAACCCATGTCTCTTGTGTCTCCTGAATTAGCAGGTGGGTTCTTTACCACTAGTGCCACCTGGGAAGCCCAATATCTTCATGGCCTCCGTTAAATATTCTTTGTTTCTAGAGTTTAGGTTCTCTTCCTTGCAGTACTCTACCCTCATCCCAGGGGTCTTGGTTCATGCCCACAGTTTTCTTTGCCAAAATATATAATGACTCTGATTTACATCTCCAGCTCAGATCTCTCTAAATTAAACTTGGCAGTTGATCGTGATACAATTGTATGGTTCCCTTACACTGACTGTTTCAAAACTGAATTCATCTTCTTCAACACAAACCTCTAACTCATGAACTGACCTCTGTCTACTTATTGATCTTGCTTTACGAAAAGCAAACTATTAACTTACATGCCATTGTGGTTGAATTCACAAAATCATAGTCCAAGAATCCTATTACAAGAACTACAAGAGGCCAAGTAATTTCCTAATACAACTTAAAAGTAACAGAGTCAGTATTTGAATACTTGTTGGCCAGAATCTGAAGCCTGTCATCTCTTTATTATAGTACTTGGTCTTTCTCAAAACACACACACACACACAGACACAAAGTGGAAGAGAACTAAGAAGCTTTAACATTCATTGAGATATACTAATTTTCACTTCAGGTTAATTTCTTAATTTTATTTAACTCTCAGCTATGTCCTTATTTTAGTGATTGATTTTAATTTACAGCTAATTTTTTATCAGTGTGTTGTTGATCTTTTTGGATGAATATTGGTATAAAATACTTAATCCCCAGATAGCTTCTGTTATACATATATTGTAGATATGATTCTTCAAGATCAGGTATGTGTCTAATTTTAATACTGTGCAAAACAAACTCTAATCAAGAAGATAAATATGCCTTAAAAATCATGCAAGGCATTCTAAATTTAAATAGAAATGAAAATCATTTTTGGATTATCCATAACACTATTTTCCATTCATTTAAGATTGAATATATATGCGTGACTCTGTATTTAAATATATACTCTACTATATAAAATACATATTTAAATATGTAAAATATATACATATAAAAGTATATTCAATATAGACATACATTTAACTTATTTTAATGTTTTTAATTCCATATAAGGGAATGTGATTTGAGAGAAATTTTCTTTTGCTAATCAGTTGTAATCAAGACAGGAGTCTTTACTTAAGAAAATTAACAATTACTTTTGAAAAAGTCTAAACTCAAGAACAGTTCCTGAATTTACAATCGGTTCGTTTTTACTGTAGACATCAGAATGTATTTTTCCTTAAAGATATAAAGAGCTATGATGATGTATATTGAAATGGAAATAAATCAATTTCACTTTGGTTATCATCATGATTGTATTTCCTTTTCTTGAACTTAATGAGTGGGACTGTATTTGAACTTTGCTTCTGTCCTGAAGATGTATGTTTTATTTTTTCCCCACAGCGTGTGCAGTTTCTCTCTGCATATTTCTATTTTACTTTGTAAGAAAACATTTCATTTTTATCAAAGTATATAACATGCACACAGAAAAGTGCTTAAATCATAAGTATTTAAATTAAAGAGTTTATGTCAAGTGAAAACACCTAGATGAACTCACAGGTCATTACTAGGACCTAGAAGCCTCCCTTCTTGCCCCCCTCAATCACTACATCATCACAGTATAACCACTATTTTCATGTTTATTGATACAGATTCATTTTTATGGTTTTGAATTTTATGTAAATGGAATTTCTAATTATGTTCGCTTTAATGTTTAAGTTTATGCTTATAAGATTCAGTCTTGTGTGTAGCAGTATTTCACTATTTTTCATTGTTTTATGGTATTTCAATGAAAGAGGCTACACTATTTACTGATCTTCTACTGTTGCTGGACATTTTAAATTATTCAAGGTAATGGCCATTACACATAATGCTATATGAATATTCTTTTTTTCCACTTACACTGCATCCTGGCCATTTTCTTTAAGGTTTAGCCATTGTAGTGGCTGTAGGTATCTCATTGTGTTTTTAACTTGCATTTCCCAATGACTAATGATGCTGAATAACTTTTCATATATTAGCCTCATGAATATCTTTTTTTAATGTCTTGTTTAAATCTCTTTTTTTAATGGCAATTTTCTTTTTCTTATTATTTATAGGAACATTTTTCTGTGTCCCAAGTTGGTTTTTTCCCCCCAGATATTTTCTCCCATTTTAGTTGTCTTTTATTAATAATAGTATTTTTAATGAATAGAATTACTTATCTTTATAATATCCAGTTTATTTATCAATCTTTTAGTAGCAATATGTTTTGTGGTCTGTTTAATAAAGTCCCTCCTACCTAAAAGTCAAAGATGATTAGAATATCCTCTTCTATCATCTTCTAGAAAATTTATTGACTGACATATCATTTTTAGGTCTATAATTTACCAGAGTTAATTTCTGTGTATTATTTAACTTTGGTATAATAATTATTATTTTTCATACAGGTATAAAATTGGTCCTGAAAAATTAGTATAGGTGATTAACAATATTGTATTTCAGGTCTACAGTAATGTAATTCAGTTATACATATACATGTATCTATTTATTTTCAAATTCTTTTCCTATATAGGCTGTTACATAATATTGAGCAGATTTCCCTGTGCTATACAATAAGTTCTTGTTGGTTATTCATTTTAAATACAGCAGTTTGAACATGTCAACCCCAAACTCCCTAACTATCTCTCTTTCATTGCATTTTGGTTTAACTTTTTCATCCAGCTTTATTGAGATACAATTTACAAACAAAAATTGTATATATTTAAGCATAAAATATGATGATTTGATACACGTTTGCTGTGAAATGATTATCACAGTCAAGCTAATTAACACATCCATTAGCTCAAAGTTACCTTTGGGGGGTGATAATATTAAGATCTACTCTCAGCATATTTCAAGTATACAGTATAGTATTACAAACTATACTCATACTGTATATTAGTTCCCCAAAACATATTTAACATAGAACTAAAACTGTGTATCCTTTTCATGTAATTTCATGAAATTTTCATGAATTTTCATGTAAATTTTATAAGCAGCTTATCTTTCCAAAAAATAAACTGAATTTTTAAAATTGCTATTGTGTTGAATTTATAAATCAATTTGGGAAGAACTGATATTTTATGACAATAAAATTCTTCCAATGCTTCTACATGGCATATTTTTTCTTATATTTGGGTCTTCTAAAATTTCTCTCAACATTTTAGAGGACTTCCATATCATTCATTAAATTAATTTCTAGGTATTTGGTTTTTTTAATGCCATACTTTGGACAGGTTCAATTGTCTGAAAGATTTTGGTCTAATATGGCTATATTTCTATTTAATGTGCTAGGCATACCCACACTATTTCAGTGGTGGTAGAAATTTCAGATGTCATATTTTAACAGCTTGATCCTTGCTTTCAGGGCTCAACCATTCAGACTAGAATAGGTATTTGCTTTCTTCCTGAGATACCTCACTGTTCCCTTGAGACATGAACTGGCAGTCATCTATCATGAAATTATTCCATTTGTTCCCACATGTACCACATGAAGAAGAAATGACTCAAATTGCCTGTCACGTGGTATATACTCCTTTTGGAGTTTCCAGTACTGGTGCAAGCTTTTAGTTTTTCCCTTTATTCTTTTATTCCTGCAGTTTCTAGGAATAGTAGATGAAAGGGAAGCACTGAATGTCTTAGTTGACTCAGCCATATTCTTAGAACTTTTTCTGCTATATTTTCTGATTCATTTTATGAATCAAGAAGAAAAACTTATCAAATCCTGGGCAATGGCAGGTCAAAATTAAAATCACAGCATATTCTTAGTTCTACTACATATGAAAAAAAATCCAAAGAATATGAGTAATGTGTTAATATAATAAAACCATATCCAAGTAAGATTTATTCTAGAAAAGCAAGTATGGTCAAATGTTAGAAACCCTTTTAATGTAATTGAATCCTATATTGTCATATCAAAAGAGAGAAACTATCTTTTCAGCTCAACTGATACTGAAAAGATACTTGAAAAAACTGAATATTTATTATCTAATATATGCTATAGTTTCTTACAATAGTAGGACTTTTCCTGATACTGGAGTAAAAATAAATAAATGACTGATATAGACTAAGAAGCCTGGCAATAGACTTATGCATAGTGCTTTAGCTATTTACTGGGTTATAAATAAGCTACTTCAAAGCTGCAGAGAAAGAATTTCATTTCATAAATGGTCACTGGGCAATTGGTTAAGTATTTGGAAAATAATAAATAAAGATCTACCCCACAATGCATACCAAATGAATTTCATTTATTGTAAAAAGAAAAGAAAACAACAGAATTATAGAAAAAAGTAAGTAAATATTTATTTATCTGCTATCATAGTAGGGATAGCTTTCCTAAACTTAAAACTATGGAAGAAAACATGAAGAGAAATATTGACATATTTGGTCACACAATAAACATAGCAATGCATTAAGAATATAAAAATGAAATAGCAAACAATAAGCTAGAAAAATATTTACAGCAAAGAAAGAAGCCTAATGAATGAAGAATTCTTTTAATTCAATCAGAAAAAAGATTCTCAAAGAAAAATATACAAAAGACACAAAAGCATGATACTGGATGCTTGGGGCTAGTGCACTGGGACAACCCAGAGGGATGGTATGGGGAGGGAGGAGGGAGGAGGGTTGAGGATGGGGAACACATGTATACCTGTGGCGGATTCATTTTGATATTTGGCAAAACTAATACAATTTGTAAAGTTTAAAAATAAAATTTAAAAAAAAAGTGAAAGTGAAAGCCAAAAAAATAAATAAAGAGAGAAGAAAAAGTGCCAAACATATACAGAAAGAACTTAACTGCATTCACAATCTAAAGTTATTAAGCTATGGTACCAATCCAGCTTATTAAACACAGACTCCCAGTGAGAAGACCCCTGCTTTGCACTGGTTAATATAAAGGATCTAGATAACCCTGGGCATTTGCCTGCTGGCTGTCTGATGTTGAACATGGGCAAGGGACTTGTTACATCCTGAGAATTTTAATAAAAGCTGAGATTTCTTAGAAAGTCCAAATTTGTTAGTATTTATGAGTGGATACAGAAGTTTGTAAAATGCTTGCTGCTGCTGCTGCATCGCTTCAGTCGTGTCCGACTCCGTGCTACCCCATAGACGGCAGCCCACCAGGCTCCCCCGTCCCTGGCATTCTCCAGGCAAGAACACTGGAGTGGGTTTGCATTTCCTTCTCCAAGGCATGAAAGTGAAAGTGAAAGTGAAGTCACTCAGTCGTGTCCAACTCATAGTGACCCCATGGACTACGGCCTACCAGGCACCTCCGCCCATGGGATTTTCCAGGCAAGAGTACTGCAGTGGGTTGCCATTGCCTTCTCCGGTAAAATGCTTGGGGCCTAATAAAGAAGACAGAAGGGGCCACACCAAATGAGAGCCCATTTACCATATCCCTCTGATAGTGCTTCCTCCACACTCATCCCTTGTCATATTACTTCAGGTCAGTGTGGGGGTGAGGGTGAAGGATGGAACTGGAAGGGGACTGGTGAATTTCTATTCAAAGCAGCTCTGAGTAAACCATTCTTTTGACTCATCCATTAGACCAGGCTTTTGACTGACTCATAGTTTATGGGGGCTGTCACCCAGCCAATAAAATCTCCTGAGATGCCAACCTGACAAATATTCCTTGCTTAGTCACAGTTATGACAGAGAGGATCACGGAAGAAAGACCAGAGACAGTTTTGGTGGAGAACTCAGGATTAGAAAGAAGTCATCTAAATTTACACTAATGGCCGATTAACATTGTTGTATGGCAGAAACCAACACGACACTGTAAAGCAATTATCCTCCAATTAAACATAAGTATATTAAAAAAAAAAAAAAAAACTTACCATAAAATTAAAGTTGATCAACATCACTAACTAAAGTGCATATAATGTCTGTACTATTATAAACATCTATATAACACTGTACAACTATACAACATCCAGTATTGTACATCTAGCAATACTGTATACAAATAATTAGTATATTTTTTACACAAAAGTCATAATAAAGTGAGTATTCACTGACATCCAAAACAAAGGAAAAAAAGAGCACCAAAAGACCCTGGGATGCTCATAATAGAGACTGCCAATAACAAAATGGTATGCCAAGGGAAAAATGCAACCCTTTCAATGGCCTTAAAAAATAAGCAGCCAAGCAAAATACAGGTATCAGAATGTTTCAAACCATTTTGAAGCATTATCAAAGTATATACAAAGTGATTTAAATATCCTCAAGGGTTTAAAACTTTAAGTAGAAAACAGTCACATCACATGGAAAATTTGTGGAAAAATAACAATGTATGTAGTATTCAAGAGGAGAACTACACGGAATGTAACTTAACCATGTGGAACTTATACAAGCAGCACATATGACGGGTATTTAGAAACACAGGCTTTATAACTTCTCTTCTAAGTGGGACATCTTTGGAGTCTACACAGTGTGACTAATTTCCGAGGTCATTTTGACCTTTACTTCCTAGTGCATAAAGTATTATTCTTCTGTAAAGAAGTTCATAGTTTAATGGATAGGGTGTCAGGGAAAAAAAAAATGAGAATAAGCAAGAATACCCTGGTTCTTGGGCTGTTATAAATAATGCTCTCATTAAAATTCTGCCTCAGAAGAAAGGCAAGTCCATTAGTCTAGAAGCTAATTTTTACCGGCTCCTTAGATGTATGCATATTAAAAATTCAGCTTTTATAATTGCCAGTCATCAACCACCTAGTTGATGCTGTTCTTGGAGTTTTTAATTATTTACTTCATTTGCATAGACACTCCAATTTATGATCAACCATTTAGTTATCAAAGGACAGTTTAGTAATTTTTCTTCTACATTTTTATTTATCCCTTTTGTATTCCTAGGAAGAGTTCTGAGTCAGACCTTGTACTGTAGTGAGTCTTATTAGGAAATAAAAACTATGACCACCTCCATGAGTACTATTTGGAAACCATGGTTACTGCTAGGACTTGGGCAAATTAGGGTTTTATTAGAACAAATAAAGGCTCTACATCCACTTAAAATATGCTTTCTCAGTTCAGCATAATGGTTTGTGTGAAAATATCTAATAGCACAGTGCACACCAATAGTGCTTATTTTCTGTAATTTCCTTTTGGGAGTGGATCTTTTCAGGAAAATAATAACAAAAATGGCATACTGAGCAACTAAAATATGGCCCCATGCTATTTGTCATCTCAATATTTTAATGCTCTCCTGTTAGGAATCTGTGCCCTTGTTTCCACTTTAAGTAATATAATTGAAAGACTCCAGAAATTAACTACAGCCTCTAATGTCATAAAAGTCAATGACTGTTGTGGGAATAAGCTCTGTTTTATCTCGTACCACAAGATATTGTCTGTTTTACTGCATGGCTTCTATACAGATTGGATGTTCTCCCATAACTATCCAAAAAAAAAAAAAAAAAGAGAGAGAGACAGAGTTAAGCTCTAATTTGAATTCTGTTTACATTATTTTTATAGTTTTATGTCTTCTCCACATAACAACTTCCTTTCTAATCAATGAAGAATGTTTCATATGATGTCTTTTTCTGACTTAGAGCTAACATGGGTGGTACAAACTTGGTAATGATAGGGGAGAATAAGGACGAAAATGGGGGCAAAAAACAAGCAAAAACACCAAGAAGGCACATTGAATATCGAATATTTAGAACATCTGATAGCATACAAAGTTATTTCAATAAAGTCCTGAAAAGGTCCATCCTAAAGAGACTGATATATTCAAATCCAGATAGATATTTTACTCATATTTTAATCAATATGATACAGTATTTATGACTAGTATTGCATAACTTTAGTTTTCTTTTTTTTTTTTTTTTTCCAGAGAGAAATACACACATACCTACATGCATAAAATTCCTTTTTCTTTTCTTAGTTTTGGGTGAGATTTGAGTGCATTTTCTAAATTTACTGCACAGCAGTACCTCACCTGAACTCCCCCTAGTTTAGGGAATGTGCACCTTCCGTTTTTCATGGGGAGAGGTGTCACAGACATTCTGACTGTATACCTGTAGTAGAGCCCACTCTCTCCCAAATCTAATCAAATCTGCACAATAAGATCCACCATTAAAATTTATGTTTCCATTGTATGACGCTCGATGTTTGAAGCTATATACATATTTTCTAAAAGAGTGGAATATTGAAGAGAGTTCATTTCCCCTGCTAAGAAACAAGTCAATTATTGAACAAAACCATTGCTTTGTCTATCATCTGCGTTCAGTTACTGGCTCTGGCAGCAATAAAAGTGATGGATTCATAATCACTGGTCTGATTGCTCTCCCTGCCTCTGCACTACCTGGAGGGTCTCTTCATATCGAACGCTGAAAAGTTAATGTGAATGAAGCAAAACAGCACCACCTGGAAAGTGAAGAATTGATTACTGAGCCTTCCTGTGCTGGAAAACTCCAGAGCTATTGTGTCCAAAACTCCTGGTGAGCAAGCTGCTGAAAATCCCCGGAGAGTATGGTGGGTGAAGAACAACAGCATAAAAAAGGATGACAGTTCTGGAAATTACAAAATCTCTCCTTCCCAATGCAGGCAAACTTAGTACCTGAAAATATTTTTTTCCTTGAAAACTTGAAAATCAAAAATAAGTTTGATTTATTTTCCTTTCTGTTTTTTTTAGTTCTCATTTCCAGTAAGACATCCATCTAAATTCACTCAGTTATCAATATAAGTTTTATCACACTCCATTTCTATAATAGAGAGATTATGTTTTTTTTCTGTATTCCATCCTTATTTTGTATATTTAAAAAAGTTTATTTCAGCTTTTTGGAATTTTTTGCTATTTCAGTAGAAAATGTATATTTATTTTATTGGATTTTTTCCTGTAAATATTGTTTTACCTAGATACTTGAAGGAGAAAATTTTTACCTATTGTACTGTTCACAAAGGAAATACATGATAACAACTATAATAAAGATGGGAAGTAGATATGCAGTGAATAGAGGTGTGAATACAGTTTGATGGGAATACTTACATTAGCAGTAAAATAGAGGACACCAGGAAAAGCATTGTGAAAGAGATGCCTTTTTTTTTTTTTTCCTGAGCCTTGATGCTTGGGGAGGATTTTGATGACAAACAAAGGCCCACAACATTTTAAAGACAAGATTTAGTATGAGATGGTCCTTGGCCATTTGAGGCAGTCATAAGGAGCTCTTTATGACTGCAACTCAGGTATATTAGAGGGCTGTGGGAAAATGAGACAGGAAAGGTGGCTGGAACAAGATTCTGGGATCCTTTAACTTCATGGAGACGTTTTTAGACCATAGGAAGGGCGGATAAGTCAAGTAGACCCATAACATAAGGAGAACATTTTCAAGGCGATTTCATTAGTTCTAGCAACAGATGATGATCTGCACTAGTGAGGTGGCAGAAACAATGAAAAGATGGGGTGAACTTGAGAAAAATTACATACATAGAATTCAACACGATATGCTATTTAGAAAGTTGTTGGCACAGTTTAGAGAAAAGAGTGGGACAAAGAGAAAGCAAAGTTACATGTTTTCTTGATTAGGCCCAAGTGACATTTCAAAAGCTAAGACAAAGTCTCCCATTTTAATGGAGAAGTATGAACAACTCATTACATCTCACGAATATTTCAAAATGCATAAAATTACCAGAGAAAATAAATATTTCCCATTATACAAACTCAAACTTTTTTAAAAAAATCAACAGAATTGTATTATTATCTATCTAAAGTATTCAAAAATATATTTCTGTCCAGTGATACCTCAGATAGACATCATGGAATATCCTGGCATGTTCCAGGTTTATCTATTGCTTAGGCCTGATTCTAGTCAAATTAATTTTAATTCTCTGTATTTATCTATTCCACTTTCAAATTTAACAGTTCTCCCTATCATTCACTTCTGCTCTTTCTTCTGTTTTTTTTTTTTTTTTATCTTTAGCTGTAATGATATAGATTGTTATAATAAACAAAAATTTCCTCATTTCACTAATTCAAAATTATTTATTATATATCTTCTCTGTTCCAATTGTTGTTCTAAGTCTTATGATATAATATGTTTCATATAACTGACTTAAAATAGACCTTAGGTCAAAATCCCTTAGTAATTTTAGGACTTTATTTTTGAAGATAATTCAAAGTCATTGGTTTCACCTGTCAATGGCATAACACTGGAGAACATAGTTTTAGAATGAAACCCAATATGATATTTAAGTGCTGATTCTAATTTCACCAGTTGAGTAGCCATGGGCAGCTTTAATTTTCTTATCTATAAAAGTAGGGATAATATTGGCACCACCAACGGATAGGCTTATGCAAGAATCACATGGGATAAAATATTCAAAACTCTTAGCACAGCGGCAATTCTAGGTATTACTAGAATATTATTAAATTTCCATTTGTCAAAAGAAAAATTGATTTAAAAATGTGTACTTTCTAAAGCAATTAAATAAAACCTTTTAAGCAGTCTTTCTTTTCTTTGGGATATATTTTCTTTTTAACTCAAGCCATAGTTATTACTTGTATAAAACACAAATCAGTTGTATTACTGCACAGAGTATTTAAAGATCTTCAGTGAATTTACAATATCTGGTTTAATAGCAGTTACAGGCTAGAAAATTGCCATAGGGACCATTAAAACTAATTTAAACCACTATATCAAATGGACAGCTGAAATCTGTTCATTTGTTTACATTTGATTTCTGTGATTCAGTTGGTAGGCCAACTTACAATTTAACTGCGAAGACTGTGAGCTGAGGAACAGTTCATCGAATAAGTTCTAGGAATTAAAATCCAGATGGTCATATATACACAACCAAAAAAAATGGTGTAATAATCTATGTTATAATGAAGAGGTCTCAGAATATTTCTGGAGAAATACCTATAGTGTTATTCAGTGATGATCTGAATAAGAAACGGATTTTAGCACCCTAATTGAGTTAATTTTCAGAACAAGCCAATACATATTCATAGTATTTTACAGCTATTAACAGTCTTTAAACTTATATTAATTTTATATAATACCCTATCTTAAACACAGCTACACTTATATATACAGATGTATATTTAGAAATTAAAAATATATATATTTGTATAGTTCTTCAACATGTTTTTCCCTTCAAAATATTGAACATATCTCAATGTCAATACCTGTGATGTTACATTGTTAAATAACTGCACAGTAATAAACTGCATAAATTTTTTTGTTTATTCAAAAAAGCACTTACTGAGCAAACATGGCATATTGGCCATTTATTTGGGAAGCTAGGGATACCTAAATGAACAAACTAATCCAACATTCCTCCTCTCATGGGATAGATTGTAGTCAGGGGAGAGGCAGATAATAATAAATAATTTAGGCATTATTAAAAGGTGATAAATAATATTATAAAACTACAGCAGGGGAGAGGAATAGGAAATGCAAGGATGGAGTGAGGTAGAAAGTGTCTTAAATAGAGTGGTCTGGTGTGACCTTGCTGAGGTGATGACATTTGAAAACAGACTAGAAGGAGGTGAGAGAACAACCATGTACATTTTTACCAGGAGTAGTTCCAGAAAAAGGAAAAGACTGATAGAAAGGCCGTGAGGCAGAAGTACGGTGACACGTTCCAGGAACATCAAGGACACCAGCGTGGCTGGAGAGGAATAAGCTAGAACTGTGATGTCCTGTATGCTACTGAGGGACTGCAATTTTAGGTACGTTGTAAAATACTGAAATCTGCCTGCAGCTTTTAGATATGCTGTAAAATACTGAATTTGCCTGCACAGTTTTAGGTATGTTGTAAAATACTGAATCTGCCTGCAGTGCAGGAGACCCGGGTTAAATCCCTGGGTTGGGAAGATCCCCTGGAGAAGGAAATGGCAACCCAATCCAATATTCTTGCCTGGAAAATTCCATGGATAGAGGAGCCTGGTGGGCTACAGTCCATGAAGTTGCAAGAGTTGGACAAGACTTAGTGACTAAATGATGATGAAAATACTGAAAAACATGTTATTTAGAGTATATTTATGTTGATTATGTGCCAAAATCATGGTGTAGGTGGTACAGTGGGTTAAATACAATGTCCTTAAAGTAATTTAACATGATTTTAACTTCTTTCACGTGCTAGTAAAAACTTCAAGTCGCATACATGATTCACATAACATTGCTATTGGGCAGTGTTGACGAGAAGAACAGCAGGTTCTGTTGTCAGACTGAAAAGGAAGGGGGAGAGTATGTAGGACATTGGGCACTAATTTATAAAATGAAGAGCCAGTGAGACTGGACATAAGAGTGAGTGATTAGATTTACATTGTCCAAGAATCACTATGATTATTGTGTTGAGAATAAACTTTAAGGGAACAGGGACTGAAAAAAGAACAGAAGGATATTGCGAAGGTGGGGTGGTGTCAACAATATTTTGATTAACTGGATGTAGAAGCAGAGAAAAAGAGTGGTGTGAAAATATAACTCCAAGATTTTTCATCAAATCGTCTGGAAGGATGGTACTATGGTCACCTGATATGGTAAGAAACGAAGGTTTGAGGAAGTAGTAGTGAAGATTAGGAGCTTGGTTTCAGATCTTAAGTTTAAGATACCTGCGTGCATGCTAAGTTGCTTCAGTCATGTCTGACTCTTTGCAACCCTATTGACTACAGTCCGCCAGGCTCCTCTGTCTGTGGCATTCTCCAGGCAAGAATACTGGAGTGGGTTTCTGTGCCCTCCTCCAGGGGATCTTCCTACCCCAGGAATTGCACCAGTGTCTCTTGTGTCTCCTGAGTTGGCAGGCAGGATCTCACCACGAGTGCCACCTGGGAAGCCCCTTAAGATACCTCTTAAGTATCAGAATGGAAATGATGAGAAGATACTTGGATATATCAGTATAGAAATCAGAGAAGCGATATAAAATGTCAATCCTCTGAATTCTACACACTCGTGTGTGTGTGTGTGTTTGTGGAAATTTGGAAGTCATCAACATATGGGTGGTGGCAATGAAAGCCATGAAACTTGATAAAATCACCAAAAGGAGTAAATGTAAAAAAGAAGCTCAAAGGGTGACCTTTGGGGACTCCATGGTTAAGAGAAAGAGTCAACAAATGGTGAAATAAAAAGCAGGGACACCATAAGAGAGTGAGGTACAAGAGAGGAATGTTGGAGATTCTTCCAGGAGAGTTGGAAGAGTGAATGATCACTGAACTTCATTAATTATGAAATAAGACCATTTAGCACACTTCTGTTTTTTTTCCCACCCATATTTACCTGCTTGTGAAAGTGAAAGTTTCTGAGTCGGGTCTGACTCTTTGCAACCCTGTGGACTGTAGCCCGCCAGGCACCTCTGTCCATGGAATTCTCCAGCCCAGAACACTGGAGTAGGTAGCCATTCCCTTCTCCAGGAAATCTTCCCAACCCAGGGATCGAACCCAGGTCTCCCGCATTGCAGGCAGATTCTTTACCGCCTAAGCTACCGGGGAAGCCCATTTAGCTGCATAGGAGTAGACATAGTTTTCAGAAATCTGGATGCAGCTTAAGTAAGCTGAATAGGAGAATATACAAGATACTGGGTGAAATACAGTAAAAGTGATAGTTCGGTGAATTTTTGGTCCTGTGTCAGCAGGGGGCATTTGGGCAAGACAGTCAGCAGTCATTATGTGATGCACAAACTGAGATTGCAAAGGTATTTTTATATGTGATTAGCATTTAAATTAGCATACTTTGATTAAAGAGGATTACCCTCTATAATGTGGGTGGGCCTGAAGAGAAAAAGACCGAAGTTCCCCGATAAAGAGGGAATTCTGCCTCCAGACTGCCTTTGTACTTGTGCTGCAACATCAAATCTTCTCTGGTCTCCAGCCTGCCATCCTTCCCTGAAGATTCTCCATTTGCTAAGTTCTTCCTCTCTGTATTCACATGAGTTTATTCTCCTCTCTTTCAGTCTCTCTCTCTTCATACTCAGACGCACACACACACATACACACACAGACACACATACATATATATGTATCTTCCATTTGTTCTATTTCTCTGAAGAACCCTGACTAATACACTGAGTATATACTAAGAGCTTTCTGAGTACTCGTCAATGCCCTATGAATTATGAGTTTTTTCAATGTATCCTATTCAATGAATAGGCACAAATTCTCAACACCATGTGATCTTTAGATACTGTTTCCTCTAACTTTTTTATGGTTCCTTCCTAGACTCAGGTGTATGCCTCACACATATGCTGTTCATTACGCTGCTAAATGCCCCAGGGGGTCCTTCTGAAGATCTTCAAAGTTCTCTGGTGAAGTGCTTGTCTCTCCAGAACTTTGCCCCACAAACTCTAGCCATCTTTGCTTCCCTGGACTTTCAACTCCTCCTTCTCAGGTCAGATAGTTGGCTCATGTGCCACTGCCTGAAAACACCCTTGAGAAGTAAGCCTCATGGCATCCTTGGCCTTTGTTTCCCATCACTCAAGTATCACAGGTCCTCATTTCCTGATGTCCAGTATCCTGAAAATCGTTATTTCTGTCATGTATTTCTTCACCTACATTACATTTTAACTGTCTAGAGTTTTATAATATATTTTATTTCTGGGAAGAATTTTCTCTTTTCATGTGTAATACATCATGTACTAGAGATTCATTTTATATTTTATCTTTCTAAATCTTTGCCTTCTTCCTGCCCCTCAAAAATTTCAAATGTTCAATTTCAATTTCAAATATTCAAAATTCTTGCCAGATAGAATTTTGAACAGTTTTTTTCTTATTTCATAAAGATATTTTTGAGAGATCTGCCCTCTCTTCAATGCTAAACAATTTAACATTTTATATTTTACAGTGTTAAATATTTCACTGAAATTGAAAAGAAAACTTTTCCGTTTACAGAAGGCTTTCTGTTCCCCAAGAAAATGCTATAGTTTTATTATAAGTATTATGTATTACCTACTAATTGCATTCTAAAAGTTTTATGGTTTGTTGTTATTATACATGGTCCTCTTTATTTTGTTATTTTTTGCATGTTTTATGTTTGATTTGAGGACATTTAGTAAACCATCCTCTTACTGAATTCTCTTATTATTTTCAAAAGGCATTTCAGTTTATTCTCTTTGTTTTTAGAGGTAAACAATCACATTTTCCATAATTAATGATACTATTGCCTCTTTCTTTTCAAAGGTATTTTTACCTCTTTCTTTTCAAAAGAAAGACTATGAACTTAACCTCTCACCCCGGCCCCCTTATTTCTTCTTTCTCTCTGAAGTAATTGTGAACCCAGGTTATGGAAGCTGTTGATCCTGGAGAATGCATCTAATATTCTGAGGATGGAGTAGAAAAAAAAAAATCTCATTAAAGACAATCAATTAAAAGAAGCCTGAAAGTTTTCTTGATGAGGGGATACACTGACTTTGTGTTCTTTTGAATGGCTGCCTTATCCCAGTCACTCTCTTAGACTTGAAGGAAAGGCAGTCAACCTATACAGACTGTATTAGGAGCCATGCGCCCCAAGTTCCTATGACTGACAGAGGGCTTTCACTTGTACCCAGGTAAAGCAAGGACAATGAAGCTGCATTCCCATGCTTCAGTGAAGAACAACCCTTCTGATACATAATGCAACCTAAATACAGCAGCAAAAATGATTGTGTTTTCCACTTTATTCCACCATTTCTCTCTGAAACTTTGACATGGCTCAAAACCCATTATCTCCCAAAATCTATGAAGGCCAAGGATACATACAGTAAAAAGTAGGCAAAAAAAAAAAAAAAATACTTAAAGGGTATTAGTAATTTGTAAAATAGTGAGGCAAAACTGCATAAGTAATATGTCCCAATAAAGCAAAGTTGCTGAGTCAAAAAAATCATTAACATAAAATGAATGAGGATCATCAAAGGAATATAGTTAGAAATTATTCTATAACTAAATCCTGATTCATAACTTAAAAAATATAATAGTGGAACTAAAAAGATAAAAGACCAGCTAGAGCTCAAAGTGGAAGAAATTACTCAGAATAGAGAGAAGAAATGCAGGAATATAAGGAGCATAAGGGAAAGATAAAAGAACTGGAGAACAGATCCTAAAGATATACCAACAGTAAGTATTTCAGAAGGTGAAGAAGAAATGGAAATCAGAGAATAAACAAATAATCCATAAACTAATAATAAACAAATAATCCATAAACCAGAGAATAAACAAATAATAGAATAAACTAAATAAACAAATAAATAAAATAAATAAATAAATAATAAATAAATAACAACAAATAAATAAAAACTAAATAAACTAAATAAACAAATAATCCATTAACTAATAATAAACAAATAATCCATAAACTAAAACAAAAACTTGACCCTTCAGATCAGGGATACATATAAAAATATTTTCATGACATTTCAAAAAGATCCACATAAAAAACAAAATATTTTAAAATATATGAAAATTATACTGGTAGATTTTATATAAGCTACCAAAGCAAGAAGATGGTAGAACAACACATAGAGATTAGAAAAAAGGACTACAATCCTCAAATCCTATAAGCAACTGAAAATCCGTTAATCTCTCAATACATTACAACAGTCTCCTGGGCTTTCCTTAACTTGAGTTATCCACGTTAATAGAACCTACTGACCTTTTGGTTTCAGAAGTTCATAGAAATCTCTGGTCTATAATGTCCCCCCCATCTACTCTTCTCAGTATTTCCATGAATATAGTCACATGTTTACATTTCTTCCTTTACTTCAGTGGAATTTGGAGACAATAAGGGATATAAATGCTTGTACTTGTGTGTATGTGTGTATGCACATATGTACTCTTCTACTGTATCTTATACAAAAATAGGCTTCCCAGTTAGCTCAGTGGTAAAGAATCCCTCTGCCAATGCAGGAGCCACAGAGAAAGTTGGTTCAATTCCTGGGTCAGGGAGATCTTCTGGAGGAGGAAATGGCAACCTACTCCAGTATTCTCGCCTGAAAAATCCCATGGAGAGAGAAGTCTGGGGGGCTACAGTCTATGGGGTTGGACAGTCTATGGGGTTGCAAAGAGTTGGACATGACTAAGCATGCATGTACATTAACGCATGCACAAAAGTATTCAAGATATTTTGGTTAAATGAATATGCATACATATAAGGATTTTTGTCATGTTCTTTCAGTGATTAGAAGACAAACTATGTGCATAGAGTAAAGGAGGTTTAGGAGTCAAAGATTCCTGTTTTGATTTGCCCCTCTGTACTCCATTTAATAGATGGAATTAGTAGATATAAGTATATAAGTATAGTAATTATCTCAACACTACCAGGGATCATATCAGTGAATTGATTATTTTAAATTGCTGTTGACAGACTCCACTCCAATTAAACAAAACAATAGTGCTTCACATCATATTGAATTGTCCACTTAGATTTTTCTCTATTAATACATGTCTTTCGTTAATGATTACATAATTGCTTTTCTACAATTTCTAATTCATAGTTTTGCTTTGTTTTCTTTTTAATTTTACCTAGGGCAGACCAAGAAATGTGCTCAAAATAAGAATGTGTGGTTAGAAGGCATATATTAAGTTCCTTTGCTGGCAGGCAACATATATTTTTATTTTTAAATGAAGGTAGTGTCTATCTTTTGCTGGCAATTGCTACTGGCACTCAGCCACCCATATCCTAATTTTGCAATTTTTATGCCTCTGTGCTAGGCAGATGTTTATCTAAATCATTTAAATCTCTGTCTCCTACATTTTAGACACATTTAGTATTAAGAGATGCTCCCTGTATAACAGCATAGATTAAAAGTTAATTAAGAAGAAGTTAAAGAAAGAGAAAAGTAATTACTTTTTCCATAGATATTTGTTTCATTTTTGGCAGGTTAAAATTTAGAAAGTCTTGAAAATCAAATTTTTCTAAAAAAAAAAATCATTATTGTTTGCTTCTTCATACACTGAGAAATGCCAAGTTAATTAAGAAAAGCAATCCACTTAGTAATGCAGGATAAGCTAATGGATAAGTAACTTTGCTCATTCAGTAGATTATTTTATAGGATTGATGTTTTTAAAAGCTCTATATGTAAATTATCCATCAAAAATGGAAATCATCAACATGTAATTAGAAATTCTCACAGGATTTCAAATATAGTAGGGTATAAGAAAGAAATTTGAAGTTTTTCCCAAGCACTTCTAAAATATATAAACTCTAGTTGAAAAATAAGTGTAATGAAGTGATTTTACATATCTGATTTTATGCTACTGTGATTTAATGGGGAAAAATCTTGTTAAATGGCTGCAGAATTTAGGTTTCTTGTACATGCTCTGTCACTCTCGTGCTGTGAATATCTCTTTAACCTTTATAAATCCCTAGAGCTCCTTCATACAGTGGTATTGTTAGGGCAATGGAATTAGTGTTCACGTAGAAAGGATCTCAGAAAATCTCCAGATTGAGATACATTATTTTCAGCCTTCTTCAAGGGAACACTGCTAATTGCCATATATTTATATTAAATTCTTCATAATAATAAACACTGTAATTAGAAATGCAAGATTACTGCTATTACAAGTCATTTTAAGCACCTTAAATCTGCAATAACAAAATGAATCTCTTTGGACTGAAATGAGATATATAGCTATATCACCAGAGAAATACAAATGCTTCCTGATTTGAGGATGGATTCTTGTGAAGAGTCCAAGACTACTGTTCATCAAAGCAGGTGATGTTCAGCAAAAAGTTATAGAAACAGTCATCGAGACGCTCTCTTTCCCATGGTTTTAGTTAACTGATTGATAATAGGGTCCATAAGATCTCAAGAATACAAGCTTTGCAAAGGAAATAAATATTTCTCATATTTTCTCTTTTATACTCTTTAATGCTCTACATAAAAGTCACTTAGTCGTGTCCGACTCTTTCGAACCCCATGAACTATACAGTCCATGGAATTCTCCAGGCCAGAATACTGGAATAGGTAGCCTTTCCCTTCTCCAGTGGATCTTTCTAACCTAGGGATTGAACCCAGGTATCCAGCATTGCAGGCAGATTCTTTACCAGCTGAGCCACCAGGGAAGCCCAAGAATACTAGAGTAGGTAGCCTCTCTCTTCTCCAGCAGATCTTCCCAATCCAGGAATTGAACTGGGGTCTCCTGCATTGTAGGTGGATTCTTTACCAGATGAGCTACCAATGAAGCCCCTTTAATGCTCTATCAAACACTTTAAAAGCTTAAGATATAAACAATTAAATAAATAAATCCTTGAACTATGAATTCCCTATACATTTTATAATTATTAGTTTGTATTTAGCAATAAGGAGATAAAGGGCCTTAGGATAAAAAATGAGAAGTGGAGAAGGAGCTATTTTCTTGTTTTGTTATTAACCTTTGAGTTCCACTTAGCACCATAAAACCAAAACATTCAACTCTTTCGCTAGCCATGTGTATTAATACAATCCAGAGTTTGAAAAGGTGGAATGATAGAAAGAACATCATCTTTGGCATCAGTAGACTGAGATTCTCAGCTTACCATTTTCCTGGCTGTGTGAATCTGGTCAGCTTAATTTGGGGATTCCATTTCATCACTGGCAGTGTTATGATGACTGGAGGAACAAACCTGAGTCAGCCTGGACCTCGATTCTTGATAATTCATATGCAACACAGCAATCAGCATTGGGGTCTGTGGCTGCTATCCCAAGTAAGTTTTCTAGGAATTTCCTGGAAGTGAGCTGACTGTGTCTCAGGAACAAGTTTCTCTTTTGCCTTGTACTTCCGTATCAAGCTCTGGATTAAACTAAGGGAAACTTAAAAGCACTGACTACACATCATGACCATTCTCACCTACAGTACATCTTGACTTTCAAGCAGCCATAAAGACAACTTTTGGTCAATATGTAGTTATAACTAAAGAATATCTAGTTTTTGTCTTCCTTGTTGTAAGTCTAGTTAAGAAGATATCATAAGGATTATACATTCTGCTTCATATAAACTAAAAGTAAGTTTAATTTGTATAATCATTAAGGGATTTGATTTAGGTCATTCCTGAATGGTCTAGTTTTTTCTCTACTTTCTTCAATTTAAGTCTGAATATGGCAATAAGGAGTTCATGATCTGAGCCACAGTCAGCTCCCCGTCTTGTTTTTGCTGACTGTATAGAGTTTCTCCATCTTTGGCTGCAAAGAATATAATCAATATGATTTCGGTACTGACTATTTGGAGATGGCCATGTGTACAGTCTTCTCTTGTGTTGTTGGAAGAAGGTGTTTACTATGACCAGTGTGCTCTCTTGGCAAAACTCTGTTAGCCTTTGCCCTGCTTCATTCTCTACTCCAAGGCTCAATCTGCATGTTACTCCAGGTGTTTCTTGACTTTCTACTTTTGCAATCCAGTCCACTATAATAAAAAGGACATTTTTGGGGGGTGTTAGTTCTAGAAGGTCTTGTAGGTCTTCATAGAACTGTTCAACTTCAGCTTCTTCAGGGTTACTGGTTGGGGCATAGACTTGGATTACTGTGATATTGAATGGTTTGTCTTGGAAATGCACAGAGATCATTCTGTTGTTTTTGAGACTGCATCCAAGTACTGAATTTCGGACTCTTTTGTTGACTATGATGGCTACTCCATTTCTTCTAAGGGATTCCTGCCCACAGTAATAGATATAATGGTCATCTGAGTTAAATTCACCCATTCCAGTCCATTTTAGTTCACTGATTCCTAGAATGTTGACATTCACTCTCACCATCTCCTGTTTGACCACTTTCGATTTGCCTTGATTCGTGGACCTGACATTCCAGGTTCCTATGCAAAATTGCTCCTTACAGCATCAGACTTTACTTCCATCACTAGTCATACCCACAACTGGGTGCTGTTTTTGCTTTGGCTCTGTCTCTTCATTCTTTCTAGAGTTATTTCTCCACTGATCTCCAGTAGCATATTGGGCACCTACCGACCTGGAGAGCTCCTCTTTCAGTGTCCTTTCTTTTTGCCTTTTCATACAGTTCATGCGGTTCTCAAGGCAAGAATATGGAAGTGGTTTGCCATTCCCTTCTCCAGTGGACCATGTTTTGTCAGAACTCTCCACCATGACCCATCTGTCTTGGGTGGCCTTACATGGCATGGCTCATAGTTTCATTGAGTTAGAAAAGGCTGTGGTCCATGTGATCAGATTGATTAGTTTTCTGTAATTGTGGTTTTCATTCTGTCTGCCCTCTGATGGAGAAGGATAAAAGGCTTATGGAAGCTTCCTGATGGGAGGGACTGACTGAGGGGGAAACTAGGTCTTGTTCTGATGGGCAGGGCCATGCTCAGTAAATCTTTAATCCAATTTTCTGTTGATGTGTGAGGCCATGTTCCCTCCTTGTTATTTACCTGGGGTCAAATTATGGGACTTTTTTTAAGTCAAAAAAGTTTCAATTATGAAAACTGGCTATAGTTTTGCTTTTTAGTTACATCTTGTATCCACACTTTTGTGGGGGGTGGGTTTAATGAAGTTTTGCTATTAAGAGAAGACAAATTGAAACTACAAGAAAAAGAGTCAGCCTTGCATGGAAAATGGGTAACAGCATATATAAGCATAGACAAAGCACAATTAAAATGGGCAGGGAAAATGTTTTTTTTTTTTGGTTGATTGTTACAAAAAGCACTTTTTCTGTACTGAATTAATACTCTTGTTATTATAATTTATGGTACAAAATGGAAAAAAAATTCTCTAAAACTAAGTCTGGAAGAAATGGAGGAGACCTTGACTCCAGTTCATTTGTGTGTAATAATGCAGTCAGCATTGGAATCTGTGGCTAATGCAATCAAGGTGGAGTTGACTGCTCTGGAAATGAATTAGTTGCATCCCAGCAGCAAGGTGACTCATTTCCTTCCTAATTATTGGCCACATACACACACAAACACACACAAAATGTTAGTCGCTCAGTCCTGTATTACTCTTCTCAATCTCATGGACTATAGCCCACCAGGCTCCTCTGTTCATGGTATTATTCAGCCAAGGATATTGGAGTGGGTCACAATTTCCTACTCCAGGGGATCTTCCAGACCCAGGGATGGAACCCACATCTCTTGCGTCTCTTGCACTGGCATGTAGATTCTTTACCACTAGTGCCACTTGAGAAGCCCCTGACTTACACTAGAAAAATTCAAAAGCTATGTAACTACAACAACGGCCATAAGAATTCTAGAGAGTCCACTTTGGCTTCAAAGAACATCACCTGATGGCTGACCTCTGGTCTTGAAGTTCTTTGTCCAATCCAGTACATTTGGACCAGTTAAGTCAATTTACTTTATCAAGCACTTATGCAGGATTATAGGAAGTACTAGATGAAGAATGATGCTAATGTTTAAATTTTAAGAAGGTTTTTAAATGGGCTACATTTCTCTGCTCCATGCAAAAATAAGTTCCACCAATAAAAATAATTCCACAATAATTAAAAAATATTGTTTTAACACAGCCTATTCATAAGTTTGAAACAATATACAGATATGTTCCTTTCAGTATTAATGCCATATTATGACTCTTCCAAGAAAAAAAGGAAATATATTTTTCATTAAATAAACAAGAATATGTTAAAATTAAATCTGCTTCTTGGCAGACTTAAGTTATCATGTACATCTAATGACATAGGATGAAAACTTTGTGATACGCAGCTGCTTGGAGTCTGACAATAGATTACTCAGAGATGTCATCTATCAGACTCTGAAAGGCAGATTTCTCATGGGTATGTCAGCATTCTGGCTGACTCTATTAAACTGCATCTATCTAAACCTCTGTATCATGAGTAATCTACTCTCTAGGTGCAAGAGAAGTTGTATCATGAGATTTTATACTATTCTAAGTACAACTGGAAAAGGCCTAATAGAATGTTATAGTACATATAGTACCTCATTTGGAAAAACAAAATGAAACTTAGTACCCATAAGGGAGGAGAAAATGCAAACTCTGAAGTGAATGAGATGGGGAAGAAATTAGCAAATAAAAAGGCAAATGAGCTTGATAGAACTTGCCTCTCTAAGAGCTGTTAGAACTGTCTAAAGTTGGCCATTTCATCACTTACAGAATCTGCTTCTGCAACTATTCTTCATATGGAACGTTAAGAAAAGCTTTTCTTGGCGATTCTTCTTGGCCTCTTTTTTCCTACATTCTGTTTTGATAAATGTCTTTTATTTTTCAGATATTATTTCTTTTCTATAAAATATTTTCAGAGAGAAAAAAAAAAGCACAATGAGCTGAGTAAGAGACTGGCATGTAAAACACTAGCATTAGCAAAACAGCACTGCACATAGTCCTAGAAAGGGTTACTTGTGGGTGGAGGCCAGAGGAGAGAGAAAGCTAAAGTGCAGGGATATTCTTAGAGCTAAATTAAAACAAAACCAAACATTGTGCCATCAGTATTAAAGGGTGAGACACTGGCTGTGATAGTATGCTTCAAAAATACAGCCATAACTATTCCTCAGTGAAGCAAGCCACCCCAGTTTTCTGGTGTGGCTCATCCTTCTGCATTCTGAATACTCAACAAAGATGTTTTAGAGTAAAAATGAGTAATAGTGTTCTGCCAGTAACTGTCACATTTTGGTTCGTACCCTATAATTTTTTTGTAGGTGAACCCTTTTTTTCCAAAGCTCATAATGATTTTTGAGGGGGAAAGAATTTAGTTTAATAACTTGAGGGAAGACAAAGTCTGGTGACAGAGAAGGGGGAAATAAAAGAAGATAGGAGAGGAGGGTGGGGATGTTTAGTAGTGCAGAATACTGGACTTTAAGCGTGTATTAGGAATGGATGGGGCCTGGTACTATTTTCAGGAAATGACTTTTACATCAGTTGCTTCATTCTACGTAAATAGGTTGGTTTCTTTACAGATTTTAATGTGACTATGAGACAGGATTAACATTATACAATCCATTCTTTAAATGTTTATATTTTTTACAGAAATGTATTATTAAATAAAGCTAGATAAAACTAAAATAGACAGTAATAGCAATAGAAAACCATATTCTCTTTGTGATTTTAAATTTATTCATTCATGCATGTATTTATTCAAAAATATTCATTTGGTTCCTACTCTGATTTAAGTGCCCATCTATAGAGATATAGATGTGAGTACAGACACATTCTGTGCCTTTAGGGAGCTGACAGTGTTGTGTGAAGAAGAATGTGCAGCTCTGTCAATGACTATGACACTGAAATATCACCCAGGATTCCCTGAGGAAGTGATTTCAGTGCTGAGATCTAAAGGATCAGAAGATGTTAACTCGGAAACGAAAGGTAGGAAGACTATTATTAAGTATAGAGAGAATATCATATCCTAAGGCTCTGAAGGGGCGATACCTGGTGAGCATGGGGGTATAGGAAAAATACATTGATTGGGGCAGAGAGACCGAGGAGGAGAATCATATTAGATGAGGTTAGAGAGGTAGGCAGGGGCCAAGTCACTTGAGATCTTATAGGTCATATTAAGAGATTTTGATTTTTCCTAACAATATGGTAAAGTCACTTATGGTTCTTAAACCAGAGGGAGGTGGGGCTGGAGGAAAGTATGAATACACAAACACAGAATTTGTGTATTGTGAATTTGGACAATCACTATGCCTACAATATAAAGAACAGATGAGTGTCAGGCAGACTATATATGAATAAATTAATTGATACACATAGAAATAACTAAAGGAGGTGGCCTTGCCCTCTGGAACTGAGGAGCAGATAGCTCTGCCTTCAGGCTCATTCTGCCCTTTTCTTGGGGGAAAAAGAAAAGACAGCCCTACTGTCTTATCCTTTAGAATTCCAAAAGTCCAAGGGCCTTTCTTCATTTTATCCCATCTTTGTCCCCTTTGGGTCTAAGCTGGGAGAGCTTCTGCTGGTATAAATCCATCTCTATTCCTGGATTCTGCTGAGATGGCTGATTAGATCCATTACGTTACTCCCATCATCTTCTCATGGAGTTATTTTTCAGCCACATCCTTGGCATTCTCTCTAGGACAGTTTATTACTTTTTTTTTTTTTTTTTCAGTAAGGTGAGGTTGAGAGTTTTCTAAATCTTCAAGTTCTGATTTCTTTCTGCTTAACAGTTCTCTCAAGGCTGTATCTTCAACACTTTACTTATAAACCTCCTCAGCTAAACATTCAAGTTTCTAACTTACTACTTTCTTTTCAAAAAACACTAGAAAACAATTTACTCAGTTTCTTTGTTACTTTATAATGAAGACTGCATTTTCTCCAGTTGCCAAAACCTGTTCCTTAGTTTCATCTGAGGCCTCATCACAAGCACACTTCACATCCAAATTGCTGGACTGCAATTGGTCAGAGCAAATACCGTTCTCCAGCAAGACAAGAGACAACTCCACATGGACATCACCATATGCACAATACTGAAATCAGATTGATCATATTCTTTGCAGAGGATGAGAGAAGCTCTACACAGTTAGCAAAAACAATACCAAGGGCAGACTGACTCCAATCAAGAATACCTTACTGCAAAATTCAGACTTAAATTGAATAAAGTAGGGAAAAAACCAGACCATTCAAGTATGACCTAAATCAAATTCCTTACTATTATACAGTGGAAGTGACAAATAGATTCAAGGGATTAGATCTGATAGACAGAGTGCCTGAAGAAATATGGATGGAGGTTCGTGACACTGTACAGGAGGTGGTAATCAAGACCATCCCCAAGAAAAAGAAATGCAAAAAGGCAAAATGGTTTCTAAGGAGGCCTTAAAACTAGCTGAAAAAAAGAAGAAAAGTGAAAGGCAAAGAGAAAAAGGAAAGATATACCCATTTGAATGCAGAGTTCAAAAGAATAGCAAGGAGAGAGAAGAAAACCTTTCTCAGCGACCAGTGCAAAGAAATAGAGGAAAACAATAGAATGGGAAAGACTAGAGATCTCTGCAAGAAAACTAGAGCTACCAAGGGAACATTTCATGCAAAGATGGGCACAATAAAGGAAAGAAATGGTATGGACCTAACAGAAGCAGAAGATATTAAAGAGAGGTACAAGAATACAGAAGAACTATACAAAAAAGATCTTCATGACTCAGATAACCATGATGGTGTGATCATTCACCTAGAGCCAGACATCCTGGAATGTGAAGTCAAGTGGGCCTTAGGAAACATCACTAAGAACAAAGCTAGTGGAGGTGATGAAATTTCAGTTGAGCTATTTCAAACCCTAAGAGATGATTCTGTGAAAGTGCTGCACTCAATAGGCCAGCCAATTTGGAAAACTCAGCAGTTGCCACAGGACTGGAAAAGGTCAGTTTTCATTCCAATCCCAAAAAAAGGCAATGCGAAATAATGTTCAAACTACCGCACAAATGCACTCATCTCACACATTAGCAAAGTAATGCTCAAAATTCTCCAAGCCAGGCTTCAACAGTACGTGAACCATGAACTTCCAGATGTTCAAGCTGGATTTAGAAAAGGCAGAGGAACCAGAGTTCAAGTTGCCAACACCCGCTGGATTATCGAAAAAGCAAGAGAGTTCCAGAAAAACATCTATTTCTGCTTTACTGACTATGCCAAAGCCTTTGATTGTGTAGATCACAACAAACTGTAGACAATTCTGAAAGAGATGGGAATACCAGACCACCTTACTTGCCTCCTGAGAAATCTGCATGCAGGTCAAGAAGCAACAGTCAGAACTGGACATGGAACAACAAACTGGTTTCAAATAGGGAAAGGAGTACATCAAGGCTGTATATTGTCACCCTGCTTATTTACCTTATATGCAGAGTACATCACACAAAATGCGGGGCTGGATGCAGGACAAGCTGGAATGAAGATTGCCAGGAGAAATAACAATAACCTCAGATATGCAGATGACACCACCCTTATGACAGAAAGTGAAGAAGAACTAAAGAGCCTCTTGATGAAAGTGAAAGAGGAGAGTGGAAAAGCTTGGCTTAAAACTCAGCATTCAAAAAACTAAGATGATGGCATCTGGTCCCATCATTTCATGATAAATAGATGGGGAAACAGTGGAAACATTGGCTGACTTTATTTTTTTGGCTCCAAAATCACTGCAGATGTTGACTGAAACATGAAATTAAGATGCTTGCTTCATGGAAAAAAAGCTATGACAAACTTAGACAGCATATTAAAAAACAGTGGCATTACTTTCCGACAAAGGTCTGTATGGTCAAACTATGGGTTTTCCAGTAGTCATGTATGGATGTGAGAGTTGGATTATAAAGAAAGCTGAGTGCTGAAGAATTG
This sequence comes from Bos indicus x Bos taurus, assembly GCF_003369695.1. NCBI lineage: Eukaryota > Metazoa > Chordata > Mammalia > Artiodactyla > Bovidae > Bos > Bos indicus x Bos taurus. The sequence goes on along the minus strand of NC_040077.1, from coordinate 101,934,607 downwards.
ATGCTTTTGAACTGTGGTGTTGGAGAAATCAAGAGATTTCTTCCAAGAGAATCTCTTGGACTGCAAGGCGATCAAATCAGTCAACTCTAAAGGAAATTAGTCCTGAATATTCACTGGAAGGACTGATGCTGATGCTTAAATTCCAATACTTTGGCTACCTGATGTAAAGAACTGAGTCATTGGAAAAGACCCTGATGCTGAAAAAGATTGAAGGTAGGAGGAAAAGGGGATGACAGAGAATAAGAAAATTGGATGGCATCATTGACTGGATGAACATGAGTTTGAGCAAGCCCCAGGAGTTGGTGACAGACAGGGAAGCCTGGAGTGCTGCATATCATTGGTTCTCAAAGAGTCTAGCGCAACTGAAGGACTGAACTGAACTAAGCTGCTGTACATTGCTTCTTAATATGTAAGAGAAAGTGAAAGTTGCTTAGTTGTGTCTGGCTCTTTGAGACCCCATGAACTATACAGCCCATGGAATTCTCCAGGTCAGAACACTGGAGTAGATAGCCTTTCCCTTCACCAGGGGATCTTCCCAACCCAGGGATCAAACCCAGGTTGTCCACATTGCAGGCAGATTCTTTACTAGCTGAGCCATGAGGGAAGCCCAATTTGTAAAGGGAAGCCTAATTTGTAAATATTTCCTCTGATACTAAGGATAACATCAATTACCTAAGTAACTAGGTTACTGCCTTATTCCTTCAGATGAATGAATCATCAAGTATAAAATCTGCTATTTATATGAACATAAACCACTGCTACAACCTGTTAAATGAATGGTCCTAACTTCATGGTGTAAATGATCAGATTTTTCCTCCAACTTCCATCACATTATTTTTTCTTCCAGCTATTTATCCTATACCTAATATTTTAGGAAAAATAAAGACAGAAAAACAACAACAACAACAACAAAAAACCCACATCAGATTGCTGTAAGGAAGGAATTGGCACAGCAGGCACTAACTTCCTGTCTTGGTCTACTTGGGATGCTGTAACGACATACCACAGACTGTGTAGCTTATAAACAACAGAAATTCACCTCACGGTTCTGGGGTTGGAATCTGTGGTCAAGATGCCAGCATGGCAGCAGGAGCATTCTCATTTGGCTTACTGAGTTCTTGTACCCTCACGTGCTGGAAGGCACTAGAGAACTCTGGGGGAATTTCTTTTATAAGAACACTGTCCCACTTGTGAGGGCTCCACTCTCGTTATTCATCTCCCAAAGTTCTCATTTAAAAATACCATCACTTTCAGGGGTTACAATTTCAATATCTAAATTTTGGGAGGACACAAACATTCAGATCATAGCACTCCCTTCAGGCATTGAAAGTCTCAAAAGAGAGGAACGCTGGCAGATAACTCAGTCTAATCTCCTTGCTAACTGGACATTTGGGTTTATAAACTATTAATATTTTCTAGGAAGAAGACAATTTACCTCTAAAATTCACTTCACATGATTCTTTAGCTAAAGATGAATCCAGAATCTATGAGGTTCAGCTCCCTGGAATTTATGGGTATATTTAAATTAGGAAACACCTAATGTTAAATTAGGAAACAGCCATGTCAGACATAAAAATGGTAGATCCATTAATTAGAGGTGTTTCCTAATTTAAATAAGCCCAGTTGAAGAGCTGATTCCAACAGCCTCAAATGGAGACCTCGTTTATAATTCTTGGCCAGAGGAGGGAATCTAATGGGAAAAGACAGGATTGTGGGAGGTTCTTTTGTTGTATCAGAACCTTCTCTATATTTTGAGGTGCTCTGACATTATTTAGTAAAGTCTAATATGAAGTAAAATCTCAAAGTCCTATCTAGAAGTCTGATTAGAAAATCCATTCTTTTATGTTAACTCATACTCCGAAGAGATTTTCCTGTTAATGAGCATAGATTTTAAGACTTTTTTCATCCACTATTAACAGGGTAAAAATGGGCTGCATATAAACATAACTTCTTTCTGAGAAGATGTATATGGAAGATTCCTTTGACTGCTGAGCACTTTGATGAACTTGGATAGACAAAGTTGGAGAAGAAACTTTGGATAGTTACACTGATATTCATTTTGGAATGAGGAGATTTGGGGAAACTGAAACACAAATCAAGAGATACAGAATTAAGGGAAAGAGACTAAAAAAGTGCTATATTCTTCTACTTGCCAAGATGTTAACACAGACTACTAAAACTCAGGAAATTTCTGGACTATGTGTATTTTTCATAGGAACTCATGCAAGGTATAATATTCTTTCCTATGGTGAGATGTGAAAAAACATTAAAAAAAAGAAAAGAAATCATAATTGGGAACATAAAGGATTATAAAAAAAACAAAAAAAAATATACAAATAGAGATATGGGATTTTTTTTTACTTCTCCAAATTATATATTGATATTTGAGGCACATTAAATTAGGTCTGCACTATTTGGAGCACTTCTGATAGGTTTTGATACATTTATTTAAGCTTGTCTATATCATTTAGAAAAATAGGATTAACTAATATCTTCTATAATTTAGCCTACTTTTTTCATCTAAAAATATTTCATAAAAAGACCACCTACATGTGAAAATTCTGAAGAAGTATAGGTCAGAGCAAGGATTATAGAGAAGAGAGTGCATACAGGATACAAGGAGTCAGACTTCAAGAACAGGATCAAAAGAAAGAAAGAAGTTTTATTTGGATACTGTCCTAGTGATGGGGAAAAGAAGCCAGAGGGAGAAATTTAAAACTCAGTGAGATAAAAGGAAATAAAGCACAACTGAGGGGCAGATAAAGGAGATCAGTTCTGAGTGTTCTTTGGAAGGAATGATGCTAAAGCTGAAACTCCAGTACTTTGGCCACCTCACGCAAAGAGTTGACTCACTGGAAAAGACTCTGATGCTGGGAGGGATTGGGGGCAGGAGGAGAAGGGGACGATAGAGGATGAGATGGCTGGATGGCATCACTGACTTGATGGACGTGAGTCTGAGTGAACTCTGGGAGTTGGTGATGGACAGGGAGGCCTGGCGTGCTGCAATTCATGGGGTCGCAAAGAGTCGGACACGACTGAGCAACTGAACTGACAGAACTGACTGAGGGGCAGATAACTCATCCCCTTACAATGCCCTCCCTTCTCCCCACTAAAAAAGAATCCACATAATGATAAAGCTTTTTCACAGTGACAAAGAGGACATTTTTGAAATATGAACCTAAAAATCATCAGTACAGGCAAACACAAATGCAAAAGTATAAACAGTCTTAATTTATTAAAGATTAGTACCAAATAAATTAGAAAATGAGAATACTAATAACCCAACTGATAACCCTTGTTCTACAAGCCATCAAAACCAACAGTGAAGATATAAAACCTGTAACACAATACGACAAACAAAATGATCTATTCTTAAGAAGCATTTTGACACGTATGAAAAACAATTTGAACCAGAAATTCAAAAACTGAGGAAAGATTTCTTTGGGGATTTTTTTTTTTCTTTTTTTCATTGTTGTTTGTTTGTTTAAAGCCACACTGCACTGTTTAAAGGATACTAGTTCCTTGACCAGGAATTGAACCCAAGCCCTCTGCAGTGGAAACGTGGAGTCCTAACCACTGGACCAACAAAAAATTCTCTAAGTTTTTAAAAGACAAAATGACATAAAAAATGAAAACTGAAATACAAAGTGCTCAGAGAACTAACTCAAATGCAAACATAAGTCTCATTAAAAATAATAGGAGAACAATAAAGAAAGTGAAAATGAGATTAGGAAAGACACATAGTTCAGGAAAAGAAAATGTGACCTGGGGATTTTAGAATCAGTTAGGTTGATTTTTAAGGATCAATGCTATTGAAAAACAGCTTTACACATATACAGAATACAACCTAGTGATAAACAGGGAAATTTCAGCAATGTGAACTTTTAACACATTTAATTGTAGATGTAACACTAAAACAAAGATGAGGTTAAGGATGGACTAATAATGGTTTATGACACAGGCTACATAGTATAACATACTACATATAGTATGCTGTATGTTCTGAAAAAGTAGACATAATATAACTAAAAATGAGAGAAGAAGGGGGAGGAAAGAGAGAAGTTAACGTTATGTAGGCAATAGGTTGGAATTAAAAGTATGTCATTCAAAACTGCAAACAACATCAGATCAGATCAGATCAGATCAGTCACTCAGTCATGTCCGACTCTTTGCCACCATGAATCGCAGCATGCCAGGCCTCCCTGTCCATCACCAACTCCTGGAGTTCACTCAGACTCATGTCTATCCAGTCAGGGATGCCATCCAGCCATCTCATCCTCTGTCGTCCCCTTCTCCTCCTGCCCCCAATCTCTCCTAGCATCAGACTCTTTTCCAATGAGTCAACTCTTTGCATGAGGTGGCTAAAGTACTGGAGTTCCAGCTTTAGCATCATTCCTTCCAAAGAAATCCCAGGGCTGATCTCCTTCAGAATGGACTGGTTGGATCTCCTTGCAGTCCAAGGGACTCTCAAGAGTCTTCTCCAACACCACAGTTCAAAAGCATCAATTCTTTGGCACTCAGCCTTCCTCACAGTCCAACTCTCACATCCATACATGACCACTGGAAAAACCATAGCCTTGACTAGACAGACCTTTGTTGGCAAAGTAATGTCTCTGCTTTTGAATATGCTATCTAGGTTGGTCATAACTTTCCTTCCAAGGAGTAAGCGTCTTTTAATTTCATGGCTGCACTCACCATCTGCAGTGATTTTGGAGCCCCAAAAAATAAAGTCTGAGACTGTTTCCACTGTTTCCCCATCTATTTCCCATGAAGTGATGGGACCAGATGCCATGATCTTCGTTTTCTGAATGTTGAGCTTTAAGCCAACTTTTTCACTCTCCAATTTCACTTTCATCAAGAGGCTTTTTAGTAACATGTTAAAAAAGAAAGCAGAATAATAAGGAAGTTAAAAAAGAAATAAATAAAGCCCATAGAGCAAATATAGTCTTTCCTAAGCATCAAATTGTGCTCCTTTCCTAAGCAACAAAGTCTTTCCTAAGAATCAAACTGGTTCCAAATTGGGAAAGGAGTATGTCACCCTGCAAAGAGTTGGACACAACTGAGCAACTGAATGACAAAGGCACCAAAATAAATGACAGCCCTTCTAGACATTTCTCCAAATAAAATATGCAACAGGCCAACAGGTACTTCAAATGATGTTCAACATCATTAGTCATAAGGGAAATGCAAATTAAAATCACAATGATATATTACCTGTTAGAATGGCCCTCATCAAAAAGATGAGAGCTAACAAATGTTGATGTGGATTTGGAGGAAAGGAAACCCTCCTGCACTGTTGATGAGACTGTAAATCGGTGCAGTCACGATGGAAAGGAGTATGGAGGGTCCTCAAAAAGTTAAAAATTGAAGTACCATATAATTCAGCAATTTCACTCCTAGGAAAATAGTCAAGGTACCAAAACACTAACTAGCAAAGATATCTACATCCCCATGCCCAGAGCAGCATTATGCTCAATAGCCAAGGCATGGAAACAACCTAAGTGTCCATCGATAGATGAACGGATAAAGAAGTTCTGGCATACACGTAAATACGACAGAATATTACTCGTCCATTAAAAAACAAGGAAATCCTACTTTGTGACAATGTGTACTGACCTTGAAGGAATTATGCTAAATTAAATCTCAGAGAAAGAAAGACAAATACTTCATGATCTCACTTAGATATGGAATTAAAAAAAAAAAAAAAAACTCACAGAAAAGAGATCAGGTTTGTGGTTATCAGGGGCAGAGGACTGGGTTGGAGGAAAGAAAATTAGAGAAAGTGATAAAAGTGTAGGAAACCTATGCACATCAGAAAGCAACAGTTAGAAATGGACATGGAACAATAGACTGGTTCCAAATAGGAAAAGGAGTACATCAAGGCTGTATATTGTCAGCCGGCTTATTTAACTATATGCGGAGTACATCATGAGAAACACTGGGCTGGAAGAAGCACAAGCTGGAATCAAGATTGTTGAGAGAAATAACAATAACCTCAGATATGCAGATGACACCACCCTTATGGTAGAAAATGAAGAGGAACTAAAGGGCCTCTTGAAGAAAGTGAAAGAGGAGAGTGAAAAAGTTGGCTTAAAGCTCAACATTCAGAAAATGAAGATCATAGCATCTGGTCCCATCACTACATGGGAAATAGATGGGGAAACAGTGGAAACAGTGGCTGACTTTATTATGGGGGGCTCCAAAATCACTGCATATGGTGTCTGCAGCCATGAAATGAATAGATGCTTACTCCTTGGAAGAAAAGTTATGACCAACCTAGACAGCATATTGAAAAGCAGGGACATTACTTTGCCAACAAAGGTCCGTCTAGTCAAGGCTATGGTTTTTCCAGTGGTCATGTATGGATGTGAGAGTTGGACTGTGAAGAAAGCTGAGAGCCGTAGAATTGATGCTTTTGAACTGTGGAGAAGACTCTTGAGAGTCCCTTGGACTGCAAGGAGATCCAACCAGTCCATTCTGAAGGAGATCAGCCCTGGGATTTCTTTGCAAGGAATGATGCTAAAGCTGAAACTCCAGTACTTTGGCCACCTCATGCGAAGAGTTGACTCATTGCAAAAGACTCTGATGCTGGGAGGGATTGGGGGCAGGAGGAGAAGGGGACGACAGAGGATGAGATGGCTGGATGGCATCACTGACTTGATGGATGTGAGTTTCAGTGAACTCCAGAAGAGGGTGATGGACAGGGAGGCCTGGTGTGCTGCGATTCATGGGGTCGCAAAGAGTTGGACATGACTGAGTGACTGAATTGAACTGAAAGATCAAAAGGTAGTTAAAAGATAAAAAATATTAGGGATGTAATGCACAACATGATGGCTAGAATACCTAACACTGGTATGTAATATACAGGAGAGTTTTTAGGAATGTAAATCTCAAGAACTCTTATTACAAGGAGAGTATTTTTTCTTTTCTTTTTTATGGCAACTATATGTAAAGATGGATGTTAGCAAAACTGTGATAACCATTTCATAGTATATGTAAATCAAACCATAATGGTGTACACCTTAAGCTAATACAGTGATGTATATCAGTTATTTCTCAATAGAAATGTAACAAAATTTTTTTTAAATGACAGCATTGTAATCAAACATTTCACACTTAATATAAATGAATGGATAACTCATCTATTAAAAGGAATTATTTTCAATTTGACTAGGAAGGCAAAATTCAAATACATTCAAAGATATACACTTAAAAATGACTTAAAATACACTTAAAATATATTATATTTATATAATATAAATATTATATAAAGAGGCAAAGTCACAAAGGCAACACTGATATCAAACAAAATAAACTTCAAAGATGTATTAGATGAGGCAAAAATACTGTTTTACCCACAATAAACATATTACAATTGTGAATATCCTTGTACTAAAATAATGCAGCAAACACCTCTGTAAGCAAAAATTACAACAGACGACAAAAAGACATAAAAAGAAACACATTCATTATAGGAAGTGTTAATACATCAGAATTAGTATGAGATAGTCCAAGTGAACACAAATACAAGATTGAAAAGTCCTACATAATCTTATCAATGATGTAGATGTTAAGTATATGTAGAAATTTAAACGCTGATAATAATGAGTATATCTTCTCAAGCACTCATGGGACAATAATAAAATTTGACCATATGTTATGTCACAAAAATCTTTCATAGTTATAAACATTATAATTAAAACTCCAATAACATAAAAAATCATGAAAAATAAAAAAAGATTAAAAGGTTATTTTGACTGAATATAACAACATTTTATTAATAATCCTTAAGTGAATTTTGAAATAAAAAAGAATGTATTAAAAATAATGAAAATGAAAACAAACATATACATACATACATGTATCTATCAGATTAGATATAGACATACATAATGTGTACATATATATTCTATCCCCCCAGAATGTGGGGGACACAAAGCAGTGATAAAATTATATAAGCTAAAAACATTATCAGTCGAAATAAAAGAATATGCCTAAATGAATCAATTAAATTTTCTGTTTAAAAAGCTAGAAATATAAAAAAAAATCTAGAAATATAAAAAAAAAGAAACTAAAGCAAAAGAAAATAGAGGAAGAAATAATACAGATATAAGTAAAAGTTAGGGTCTTCCCTGGTGGCTCAGTGGTAAAGAATGTGTCTATCAAGGCAGGAAATATGGGTTTGACCCCTGGGTCAGGAAGATCCCCAGGAGAAGGAAATGGTAATGCACTCAAGTATTCTTGTTAGGGAAATCCCATGGATAGAGAAGCCTGGCAGGCTACAGTCCATGGGGTCATAAAATGGTCAACATGTCTTAGCAACTAACCAAAAACAACAACAAAAGTAGAAGCTAATATATATTGATATTTAGACCACTAATGTTTCACAGATCAAAAAAAGAAAAATTAAAAAGGAAAGGTGTGAAATCCTAAAAATGAAAACAGAAATAGATGACTCAACATACTTCAATAAATAACATTTGATTAAATGACACTAACTAATGGGGAAATGGGGATATACAACCCCAGTAACTGTTAAACACACACTAGTAGTTGGGACTATTCAGGCTAACACTAAAAAAATCTAAACAAATAGTGAATGCTAATTAATAGACTTCTTTTTTACAGACCTGGGTTAGTAATACTGAAACTACTTTGTGGACATTATAAGATTGATCATATAAGTAAATATATTACAGATAATGGAAGCTATACGTTTGTCATTGACAGAAGACTTTTAAATATGGAAAAAGGAAACAATGAATTTGTTTCAGTTGAGTTGACTCCCTCAGTTCAGTTCAGTTCATTTCAGTCGCTCAGTCCTGTCCAACTCTTTGCCACCTCATGAATCGCAGCACGCCAGGCCTCCCTGTCCATCACCATCTCCTGGAGTTCACTTGAACTCATGTCCATCGAATCAGTGATGCCATCCAGCCATCTCATCCTCTGTCGTCCCCTTTTCCTCTTACCCCCAATCCCTCCCAGCATCAGAGTCTTTCCCAATGAGTCAACTCTTCACATGACGTGACCAAAGTATTGAAGTTACAGCTTTAGCATCATTCCTTCCAAAGAAATCCCAGGGCTGATCTCCTTCAGAATGGACTGGTTGGATCTCCCTGCAGTCCAAGGGACTCTCAAGAGTCTTCTCCAATACCACAGTTCAAAAGCATCAATTCTTCAGTGCTCACCTTTCTTCACAGTCCAACTCTCATTCCATACATGACCACTGGAAAAACCATAGCCTTGACTAGACGGACCTTTGTTGGCAAAGTAATGTCTCTGCTTTTCAATATGCAATCTGGGTTAGTCATAACTTTTCTTCCAAGGAGTAAGCGTCTTTTCATTTCATGGCTGCAGACACCATATGCAGTGATTTTGGAGCCCCCCAAAATTAAAGTCTGACACTGTTTCCCCATCTATTTTCCATGTAATGATGGGACCAGATGCCATGATCTTCGTTATCTGAATGTTGAGCTTTAAGCCAACTTTTTCACTCTCCTCTTTCACTTTCTTCAAGAGGCTCTTTAGTTCCTCTTCACTTTCTGCTATAAGGGTGGTGTCATCTGCATATCTGAGGTTATTGATATTTCTCCTGGCAATCTTGATTCCAGCTTGTGCTTCTTCCAGCCCAGTGTTTCTCATGATGTACTCTGCATATAAGTTAAATAAGCAGGGTGACAGTATATAGCCTTGACATACTCCTTTTATTCTTTGGAACCAGTCTGTTGTTCCATGTCCAGTTCTAATTGTTGCTTCCTAACCTGCATATAGGTTTCTCAAGAGGCAGGTCAGGTGGTCTGGTATTCCTATCTCTTTCAGAATTTTCCACAGTTTATTGTGATCCACACAGTCAAAGGCTTTGGCATAGTCAGTAAAGCAGAAACAGATGTTTTTCTGGAACTCTCTTGCTTTTTCCATGATCCAGTGGGATGTTGGCAATTTGATCTCTGGTTCCTCTGCCTTTTCTAAAACCAGCTTGAACATTTGGAAGTTCATGGTTCACGTACTGCTGAAGCCTGGCTTGGAGAATTTTGAGCATTACTTCGCTAGCGTGTGAGATGAGTGTAATTGTGTGGTAGTTTGAGCATTCTTTGGCATTGCCTTTCTTTGTGATTGGGATGAAAACTGACCTTTTCCAGTCCTGTGGCCACTGCTGAGTTTTCCAAATTTGCTGGCATATTGAGTGCAACACTTTCACAGCATCACTTTCAGGATATGAAATAGCTCAACTGGAATTCCATCACCTCCACTAGCTTTGTTTGTAGTGATGCTTTCTAAGGCCCACTTGACTTTACACTCCATGATGTCTGGCTCCAGGTGAGTGATCATACCATTGTGATTATCTTGGTCATGAAGATCTTTTTTGTACAGTTCTTCTGCGTATCCTTGCCACCTCTTCTTAATATCTTCTGCTTCCGTTAGGTCCATACCATATCTGTCCTTTATTGAGCCCATCTTTGCATGAAATGTTCCCTTCGTATCTCTAATTTTCTTGAAGAGATCTCTAGTCTTTCCCATTCTGTTGTTTTCTCTAGTTCTTTGCACCGATCTCTGAGGAAGGCTTTCTTATCTCTTCTTGCTATTCTTTGGAACTCTGCATTCAGATGCTTATATCTTTCCTTTTCTTCTTTGCTTTTCACTTCTCTTCTTTTCACAGCTATTTTTAAGCCCTCCCCAGGCAGCCATTTTGCTTTTTTGCATTTCCTTTGTGTCCACGTCTTTGTGGACACACCATGGGCTATAGCATGCCAGTCTTCCCTATCCATCACCGACTCCCGGAGTTTGTTCAAACTCAGGTCCATCAAGTCTGTGATGCCACCCAACACTCTCGTACTTTGTCATCCCCTTTTACTCCTGCCTTCAATCTTTCCTAGTATCAGGGTTTTTCAGATGAGCCAGTTCTTTTCATCAGATGGCCAAAGTACTGGGGTTTCAGCTTCAGCATCAGTCCTTCCAATGAATATTTGAGACTGATTTCCTTTAGGATGGAATGGTTGCATCGCCTTGTAATCCAAGGGACTCTCAGGAGTCTTCTCCAACACCACAGTTAAAAAGCATCAGTTCTTTGGCACTCAGCTTTCTTTATAGTCCAACTCTCACAACTATACATGACTGTACAGACCACTGTCAGCAAAGTAATGTCTCTGCTTTTTCATACGCTGTCTAGATTGGTCAGAGCTTTTCTTCCAAGGAGCTAGTGTCTTTTAATTTCATGGCTGCAGTCACCATCTGGAGTGATTTGGAGCCCAAGAAAATAAAGTCTGTCATTGTTTCCATTGTTTCCTCATCCATTTGCCATGAAGTGATGGGACCACATGCCATGATTTTAGTTTTCTGAATGTTGGGTTTTAAGCCAACTTTTTCACTCTCCTCTCTCATTTTCATCAAGAGGTTCTTTAGTTCTTCTTTGGTTTCTGCCATCAGGGTGATGCCATCTGCATATCTGAGCTTACTTATATTTCTCCCAGCAATCTTGATTCCAGCTTGTGCTTCATCCAGCCTGGAATTTCACATAATGTACTCTGCATATAAGATAAATAAGCAGGGTGACAATATACAGCCTTGATATACTTCTGCCCCAATTTGGAATCATTTTGTTGTTCCATGTCTGGTTCTAAGTGTAGCTTCTTGACCTGCCCAGATTTCTCAGGAAGCAGGTCAGGTGATCTGGTATTCCCATCTCTTAAAGAACTTTCCACAGTTTGTTGTGATCCACACAGTCAAAGGTTTTGGCACAGTCAGTGAAGCAGAAGCAGATGTTTTCTGGAACTCTCTTGCTTTTTCGATGATCCAACAGATGTTGGCATTTTGATCTCTGGTTCCTCTGCCTTTTCTAAATCCAGCTTGAACATCTGAAAGTTCATGGTTCACATACTGTTGAAGCCTGGCTTGGAGAATTTTGAGTATTACTTTACTAGCATGTGAGATGAGTGCAACTGTGCGGTAGTCTGAGAATTCTTTGGCATTGCCTTTCTTTGGGATTGGATTGAAAACTGACCTTTTCCAATCCTATGGCCACTGCTGAGTTTTCCAAATTTGCTGGCATATTGAGTGAAGCACTTTCACAGCATCATCTTTAGGCTTTGAAATAGCTCAACTGGAATTCCATCCCTTCCACTAGCTTTGTTCTTAGTGATGAAGGCCCACTTGACTTCACATTCCAGGATGTCTGGCTCTAGGTGAGCACACCATCATGGTTATCTGGGTCATGAAGATCTTTTGTGTATAGTTCTTCTGTGCATTCTTGCCATCTCTTGTTAATATCATCAGCTTCTGCTAGGTCCATAACATTTCTGTCCCTTATTGTGCCCATCTTTGCATCAAATATTCCTTTGGTATCTCTAATTTTCTTGAAGAGCTCTCTAGTCTTTCACTTTGTATTATTTTCCTCTATTTCTTTGCACTGGTCACTGAGAAAGGTTTTCTTCTCTCTCCTTGCTATTCTTTGGAACTTTGGGTATATCTTTCCTTTTCTCCTTTGCCTTTCACTTCTCTTCTTTTTCAAGTATTTGTAAAGCCCCCTAGACAACCATTTGCCTATTTCTTGGGAATGGTCTCAATCACTGCCTCCTGTACAATGTCACGAAACTCTCCATGGTTCATTAGGTACTCTATCAGATCTAACCCCTTGAATCTATTTGTCACTTCCACTATATAATAGTAAGGGATTTGATTTAGGTCATACCTGAATGGTCTAGTTTCTTTCCTTACTTTCTTTAAGTCTGAATTTGGCAATAAGGAGTTCATGATCAGAGCCACAGTCAGCTCCTGGTCTCATTTTTGCTGACTGTATAGAGCTTCTCCATTTTTGGCTGCAAAGAATATAGTCAACATGATTTCAGTATTGACCATCTGGTGATGTCCATGTGTAGAGTCTTCTCTTGTGTTGTTGGAAGAGGGTGTTTGCTGTGACCAGTGTGTTCTCTTGGCAAAATTCTGTTAGCCTTTCCCTGCTTCATTTCGTACTCCAATGCCAAATTTGCCTGTTACCTCTTGACTTCCTACTTTCACATTCCAGTCCCCTATAATGAAGAGCACATCTTTTTTGGATGTTAGTTCTAGAAGGTCTTGTAGGTCTTCATACAACTGTTCAACTTCAGCTTCTTCAGCATTACTGGTTGGGGCACAGACTTCAACTACTGTGATATTGAATGGTTTGCCTTAGAAACAAACAGATAATTCTGTCGTTTTTGAGTACTTGAGTACTCAAGTACCCAAGTACTGAATTTCGGACTCTTTCGTTGACTATGAGGGCTACTCCATTTCTTCTAAGGGATTCTTGCCTACAGTAGTAGATATAATGGTCATCCAAGTTAAATTTGCCCATTCCAGTCCATTTTAGTTCACTGATTCTTAAAATGTCGATGTCACTCTTGCCATCTCCTGTTTCACCACTTCCAATTTACCTTGATTCATGGACCTAACATTCCAGGTTCCTATGCAATATTGCTCTTTACAGCATCAGACTTTACTTCCATCACCAGTCACATCCACAACTGGGCATTGTTTTTGCTTTGGCTCCATCTCTTCTTTCTGGAGTTGTTTCTCCATTGATCTCCAGTAGCATACTGAGCACGTACCGACTTCAGGAGTTCATCTTTCAGTGCGACTACATAGATTTTAATACAGCAAGTAGCTATTTAGACAGATGAAGGTAGATGGAGTGGTGTGTGTGTGTGTGTAGTTATATATATACCTGATTACATTTCTATTTACTGAGAAGGACTAAAGGCAATGACTCCCCTGCAGTGATGAGAATATGTAAAACCCCAATCTTGATCTCTAATAACATTCGTCACTAAAAAGAACCAGGGCTTCTCAGAGAAATGACTGATACCATTGTTAGGGCAAGGAAAGTACAAATGTGCCTGAAACATCTCGTGCTAAAAGTGAAAAAAGCACTGAAAGTATTATGAGAACATGTCAAAATGACCCTGTGGCCATCTTGAAGGAGCTTACATTAACAAAGGGAACGACTTGAGTATTAAAGTAGTAACATAAAGGGTCATAACTTACTGAATAAATAGAAAAACATTAATCTACTTTGATATCAAGTTAAACAGAGGGATACAGGAAAGCTTTTCCTTTCAGTAGAAAATCAACTAACAAATGAAGAAGAAATGATGGAATTAGAAAAATCACCACTGATAAGCATAGTAATAATAGATGAAGATGAGAATTATTAATGAATGCTGAAATGCATAGGTGAAATTTGGAGAAGACACAGGACATTTATATAATCTCAAAAATAAAGATATTTATTAATTACAAAGTGAAATATTAGCTGTATAGTGCAAAGACTTAGCAGAGTACCAAGACCAAGTGATCAAAGTTACATCACCAGTAATAAACACATCAACACATGCCTCTTGATATAATTCCCTGAAAAGATCACTGCTTCTGAAGTATTTTGTTAAAGTTTCATAAGCTGGATCACAACAAGAGAAAATACCAGACAAATGTAAATTGAGGGACATTCTATAAATAAGTGGCCTGTACTCTTCCAAAATGTCATGAAAGACAAAAAAGACTAAAGAACTGTTCCAGATTAAAGAAAACTAATGAGATAGGTGAATGCAACACAGGCTCCTGGATTTCCTTTTGTTATGTTATAAAGGCCTTATAGGAGCAGTTGGACAAATCTGAACAAGGTCTATAGATAATTATATCAATGAAATTTACTGATTCAAATTTCCTGGTTTAAGAGCAGGTCCTTGTTTTAAAATATTAAATAATGAACTATTTATGGGGAAAGGGATATTGTGCTTACAATTTATTCTTAAATGTTTTGGGAAAACATGTGCCCGTGTATATTCAGAAAGAGAGAAAAGGATAAAGCAAATAGAGCAAAACCTTAACACTTGGGGAACGTGGGTGAAGTGTGTACAATCATCCATATCGGTTCCACATCTACAGTTTCAACCAACTGCACATCAATAACATTCAGAAAGAAACAATTTCAGAAAGTTCCAAAATGCAAAACTTGAATTTGCCACAAATTGGCAATGCTTACATAGCATTTACATTGTATTAGGTATTATAAGTAATCTATAGATGATTTAAAGTATACAGCATAATATGATAGATTATATATATTAATATATCCAGACACTCTGCCATTTTATATAAGGGACATGAGCATCTGAGGACTTTGATTATCCTGGGGTGGGGGGCAGAGGCGGTGGGAGGACCTGGGGTCAATCTCCCGTGGATGACTGCATTGTATTATGCTTTTCAGTAAGCTGCACCTATGTTTAAATGAATGCATGCATGCATGCATGATGAATGAATAAACAAATAAAGCCTTTGTTCATCACCTCCACAAGCCCACAAAAATCTTCTGGCTGGATAGTTATCTCTCTGCCCCCTTTCAGGGTGTTCTCAATTGGATAGCCAAAATAATTCTTTAAAAATTTAAATCAGATAATGTGACTCCTCTGCATCTAACTCTATAAAGGACACGGTGCCCTTTTCACACTGTATTGAAAAACTTGTTTACATATCATTTTCAACCACTAAACAGTGAATTCCTTAAGAAAAGACCTGCATTTTATTTATGCTTGCCTCATTTCCTCTTGTTCACACATACCCACCCATCAGCGTACTGACACTGTAAATGTTAATTTTGTGAAATTAATCTATTTAGCATCAATCATGCGGGAAACACAAGATCATGTATTTGCTGTAATTTTCTATGTTACAAGTTTATTAGTTGTTACATCATATCTTAATTTGGTTCATGCTACTTTGACCAAAAACATTTCACTTTTTCTATCATTGCAGGAAAATAGTACAGGGCATCTGACTTTACATTTCTTCGTGTCCTCCTCTGCTGCCTGATTTATCTGAAACTCTTCATGGCACAGGAATGTGCTTTCTGTTAACAGTTTCTCAGATCTCTAAACAAGTAGCATCTTCCTGATGCTTCATAGAACAGAAAAGAAGGTGTCCTGCGTCATGGCTATTTCTGTTTCTAAGGCTTAGAGTATGTTAGAAGAGGGAAAAAAAAGAACCACTGAATATTTTTCTCATCTATAGTCTTTATATCTCAACTTTCCCAAACCAGAAACCCCTGCTATACCCCCAAAGTACTTGAATATCCAAAGTTAATTTAGAATTAGGGGTTTTGTTTTTGTCTTTTCTAAATTTTTTATTTTCTTGTAATGTCAGGATCTGATCTTTACCAATGGCTTACAAAGTTTAATTTCCCCAGAATTCACTCAAACTGTGAATCTTATTATGGCTTCTAGATAACCATAGCACTTAAATTCTCCCTCAACGTGAAAGTGAAGTTGGTCAGTCATGTCTGACTCTGTGACCCCATGGACTGTAGCCCACCAGCCTCCTCCATCCATGGGATTTTCCTGGCAAGAATACTGGAGTGGGTTGCCATTTCCTTCTTCAAAATCCTCCCTAGCTTTACTCTAAATGGTAGAAACACATAAGTGAAAATGATGGTGTTAGTCGCTCAGTCATGTCCAAAGAGAATTTCTGCCCCATGTAAGGAGTGCAGCAATTCACTGGATAATTATCTTTTTTAATGCCAATCCACAGAACTTGATATCTTCCTTAACCAATGTGCCTGTGCTCAGTCACTTCAGTTGTGTCTGACTCTTTGTGACACCATGGACTGTAGCCTGCCATGTTCCTTTTGCCATGGAATTCTCTAGACAAGAATACTGGAGTGGGTTGCTATTCCCTTCCCCAGAGGATCTTCCCAACCCAGGGATTGAATCCGGGTCTCCTGCATTACAGGCAGATTCTTTATCAACTGAGCTACCAGTGAAGCCCACAGTCCTCTGGTAAATCACTCTGTCTCTCTCTCTCTTTTTTTTTTCTCTCTCTCTCTAATCTGGCTCAGGCTCCAAGCAGCTGTATTCCTGCTTCTCTGTTACTGATAAAAGTGATCATTGTATCTCCTTAGTATGCTCACAAATTTTCAGTTCCCTGCTATTCATTCTGTATTTCATGGCTGTATTCACTTGTAACTATTGAGAAAAATGATTAATTATGGGAATAGCACCAGATTCACCACTTGTAAATTATATGTTAACACTAGCAGTGTATTTGGAAGGTGGACATACAGAGCCTGCTAGTGCTTTAAGATCCTTTGTTTCTGTCATGCTGAACGAAATGATCCTCTCGAGGACAAAGAGGGGTCAATAAAGCCAAAAGCACTGGTGCTCAACTTTGTCTCATTCCCGTGAAATGTTTCTGGGTCTTTTGCTTTGTTAATCAGACAGGAACAACTTGGCCCAAGTGTCTGCACCTGGCTTGACGTGGGTCCCCCTAAACACACACTGAGACAAAAACTCTGAAGGTCATTTTTTGGGGAGTTGAGTGCAGAAAGCACAAACAAGGGACTGGGAAAAGTGAAACAAAGAAGATAGAAAACCAATATGGGGTGTATTACTGGCACACTATGAGCAGCCAGGACTAGGGCCCACTGAAGACCCTGTGAGGAGCCATATAAAATATGCTTCACAACTGTCCCACTGTGGGGAAGAGCTGAGCTATTTATCCACTTCATCTCCCCAGTGGCTCAGAGGGTAAGGAGTCTGCCTGCAATGCAGGAGACCTGGGTTTGATCTCTGGGTTGGGAAGATCCCCTGGAGAAGGAAATGGCAATCCACTCCAGAATTCTTGCCTGGAAAATCCCATGGATGGAGGAGCTTGGCAGGCTACAGTCCATGGGGTCGCAAAGAGTTAGACACGACTGAGCGACTTCACTTCACTTTGCTTCTTTCCCCAGAGGCACTGACTTCCACACTCCTGAGCCTAATGTGTGCTAAGTTGCTTCAGTTGTGTCCCACTCTTTGCGACCCCATGGTCTGTAGTCTACCAGGCTCCTCTGTCCATGGGATTCTCCAGGCAAGAATACTGGAGTGGGTTACCACACCCTCCTACAGATCTTCCTGACCCAGGGATCGAATCCATATCTCTTATGTCTCCTGCATTGGCAGGTGGGTTCTTTACCACTAGAGCCACCTGGGAAGCCCTGAGCCTAGTAAGAGGTGGTATCTAAGAACAGCTCTCAGGCAAGGAGACTTAAAACAGATGCAGCCGTGAGCCCTTGAGGCTGGAAACTGATATGGCCCTGGGACCTGTGCAGCAGGGCTACAGATGAACATGAGGTTATGGGGCAAGGCATCAACAGCATTTATGACAGTCTCCTCACTTTATTTTGGAGGCTGATTCAGTATAATACATCGCCTTTGAATACAGATGCATTCATAGATCTGCTCAGTGAACAGCTGCAAAATCGAATTCACTTGAAAGACATGTCATTGATAGAAACCTTTGCATTTTTAGTATTGATTTCAGATGGACTTCAAGTTTATAACAGTACTTCTTTGTGTAGTACATATAAAAGACAAATTGAGAATGGTTATTCCCAAGGTACATGTCAAAACAAATTTTATTTCTGTGTTAAAATCATATTTGTTTACGTTTATCTTTCCTTTCTGAGTGATGGAATAATCTGCTCCATATTTCAGGGCTGAGGTAGTAGGAAAAGGGAAGAGTGATGTTTAAGTGGGTCTTGTTTGTGAAGCAATTCCACATTTTCCAAGTGCCTGTTCATTTTCTCTTCTCTTCATTCTTTTCCTGCGAGTGTGTCTCAGTGCTTTCCTTTTTTTTTAACCAGATCCTCCTCTCTGCTTTATCCTTCAGGTCCAAGCCACCACCATCATTTGCATAGATGGAGTACAGCGGCCACAAATGGTGTTTCTGTTTTCACCATAGTCTTCCCCTCTCCCTGACCGTTAGACTGACAAAAGATAAAGTCATTCCTTTACCCAAAACTCTTCAATATCTTCCAACATCACTGTGAGTAAAGGCCAAAGACATCAAAGTGGCCTAGGAGATTCTGGGACCTTGCTCCCATTCTTCTTACCCAACACACCTCTCTGGCTTCCTTTTTGTACTTTCCAACTGCTCTTTCCCTGCCCTACCCATTCCAGTAACTCCCTGCTATTCATCACACACGGGGTATGCTCCCACTCAAGGGTTTTTATACTTGCTTCCCCCACCCCCTCATCTGGAACACCCTTGCTCCAGTTATATAAAAGGGCTCCCACCCAAACCTTTTTTAGGCTTCTCTTCAAATTGTATCAATTACAATGCAACAGCCCTGCTTCCCCACTAGTCAAAGACCTCTTATTTCCCCAATTTTTTCCTCTGTGACATGTATCATCTTCTAACATACTAGTTATTCTTCTGGCTTAGGGTATCAAATATTAAGAAAAAATCCAAATATTCATTAGTAAGAGACTATCTAAGCAAACAGTGATACATTTATATGATTAATTAGAATGTATCCACCTGGGGCTTCCCAGGTGGCTCAGACAGTAAAGTATCTGCCTGCAATGTGGGAGACCTGGGTTCCATCCCTGGGTTGGGAAGATCCCCTGGAGAAGAAAATGGGAATCCACTCCAGTTTTCTTGACTGGAGAATCCCACAGACATAGAAGCCTGGAGGGCTACACTCCACAGATTGCAAAGAGTTGGACACCATGGAGTGACTAAATTTCACTTCCACTTTCAACCACAACGTACTGATAAATGAAAACGAAAATATTCAGGGTACATATTCTGAGTAAAGAAGAACTATCTTATACAATACGAGGTATAACAAAAAGTTACCATTATGAATATAGGAATCTGGACATACTACTACTACTAAGTCACTTCAGTCGTGTCCAACTCTGTGCGACCACACAGACGGCAGCCAACCAGCTTCCGCTGTCCCTGGGATTCTCCAGGCAAGAACACTGGAGTGGGTTGCCATTTCCTTCTCCAATGCATGAAAGTGAAAAGTGAAAGTGAAGTCACTCAGTCGTGTCCAACTCTTCGCAACCCCATGGACTGCAGCCTACCAGGCTCCTCCATCCATGGGATTTTCCAGGCAAGAGTACTGGAGTGGGTTGCCATTGCCTTCTCCATAATCTGGACAAAGACGATACATAATATAAAAATATAAAATACTATAATACTAAAATTTTGTTATTAGTTAACTTTCTCTTCAAGAAAATTAGAGATATCAAGGGAACATTTCATGCAAAGATGGCCTCGATAAAGGACAGAAATGGTATGGACCTAACAGAAGCAGAAGATATTAAGAAGAGGTGGCAAGAATACACAGAAGACCTGTACAAAAAAGAGCTTCCCAACTCAGATAATCACAATGATGTGATCACTTACCTAGAGCCAGACATCCTGGAATGTGAAGTCAAGTGGACCTGAGGAAGCATCACTACGAACAAAGCTAGTGGAGGTGATGGAATTCCAGTTGAGCTATTTCAAATCCTGAAAGATGATGCTCGGAAAGTGCTGCACTCAGTATGCCAGCAAATTTGGAAAACTCAGCAGTGGCCACAGGACTGGAAAAGGTCAGTTTTCATCCCAATCACAAAGAAAGGCAATGCCAAAGAATGCTCAAACTACCACACAATTACACTCATCTCACACGCTAGCGAAGTAATGCTCAAAATTCTCCAAGCCAGGCTTCAGCAGTACGTGAACCATGAACTTCCAAATGTTCAAGCTGGTTTTAGAAAAGGCAGAGGAACCAGAGATCAAATTGCCAACAACCGCTGGATGATCAAAAAAGCAAGAGAGTTCCAGAAAAAAACATCTATTTCTGCTTTATTGACTATGCCAAAGCCTTTGACTGTGTGGATCACAATAAACTGTGGAAAATTCTGAAAGAGATTGGAATACCAGACCACCTGACCTGCCTCTTGAGAAACCAAATGCAGGTCAGAAAGCAAGAGTTAGAACTGGACATGGAACAACAGACTGGTTCCAAATAGGAAAAGGAGTACATCAAGTCTATATATTGTCACCCTGCTTATTTACCTTCTATAGAAACACAGGGCTGGAAGAAGTACAACCTGGAATCAAGATTGCCGGGAGAAATACCAATAACCTCAAATATGCAGATGACACCACCCTTATGGCAGAAAGTGAAGAAGAACTAAAAAGCCTCTTGATGAAACTCAAAGAGGAGAGTGAAAATTTGGCTTAAAGCTCAACATTCAGAAAACTAAGATCATGGCATCCGGTCCCATCACTACATGGGAAATCGATGGGGAAACAGTGGAAACAGTGTCAGACTTTATTTTTTGGGGCTCCAAAATCACTGCAGATGGTGATTGCAGCCGTGAAATGAAAAGACGCTTACTCCTTGGAAGGAAAATTATGACCAACCTAGATACCATATTCAAAAGCAGAGATATTACTTTGCCAACAAAGGTCCGTCTAGTCAAGGCTATGATTTTTCCAGTGGTCATATATATATGTGAGATTTGGACTTTGAAGAAAGCTGAGCACAGAAGAATTGATGCTTTTGAACCATGGTGTTGGAGAAGACTCTTGAGAGTCCTTTGGACTGCAGGAGATCCAACCAGTCCATCCTAAAGGAGATCAGTCCTGGGTGTTCATTGGAAGGACTGATATTGAAGCTGAAACTCCAATACTTTGGCCACCTCATGCGAAGAGTTGACTCACTGGAAAAGACCCTGATGCTGGGAGGGATTGGGGGCATGAGGAGAACGGGAAGACAGAGGATGAGATGGCTGGATGACATCACTGACTTGATGGACATAGGTTTGAGTGAACTCCAGGAGTTGGTGATGGACAGGAGGCCTGGCGTGCTGTGATTCATGGGGTTGCAAAGAGTCGGACGCGACTGAGCAACTGAAATGAACTGAACTGATCTTTACAGTGTATTTTTTTTAGCATTTTTTGAGAAGACAACTTTTTTCACACTGAAGAAATTTTACATGTGTGACAAAGAAAATATGATTAAGAATCAATAACTGATTGAACAGTGACATAAAGACTCTTTGAAGGTGATGGAACTTGAATCAAACATCCAAATTCCAAAGATACACAGCATTTGGGTGGAGAGGAATTTAGGAATCAACAGCAGTGGATTAAAATAGAGACTGGCTGAAAGGGAAAAAGTGAGAAAATGAACAATTTCTTTAAGAAAACTCAAGGACACTTCTTTTTGAAATTAAGAGGTTATATTGTATACTATTAGTTATGATCTGTTTCATGACTTTATACTCTATTTCACTGGTCAATTTATCAATCTTTCTTCAGTTCTGTTTTATTTTATAGTAACTTCATAGTTTTAATACCTATTAAGCTAGTCTTCATTATCAATATTGTTTTCCACTTTTATTAGTTGTTCTTCCAGATAAAAATGTTAGAATGACCTTGACAATTTCCAAAAATACTCAAAGCAAAAACAGTATCAGAATATCAGAATTTTATTGAATCTATATATATTATTTTGCCAACAAAGGTCCGTCTAGTCAAGGCTATGGTTTTTCCTGTGGTCATGTATGGATGTGAGAGTTGGACTGTGAAGAAGGCTGAGCACCAAAGAATTGATGCTTTTGAACTGTGGTATTGGAGAAGACTCTTGAGAGTCCCTTGGACAGCAAGGCGATCCAACCAGTCCATTCTGAAGGAGATCAGCCCTGGGTGTTCTTTGGAAGGAATGATGCTAAAGCTGAAACTCCAGTACTTTGGCCACCTCATGCGAAGAGTTGACTCATTGGAAAAGACTCTGATGCTGGGAGGGATTGGGGGCAGGAGGAGAAGGGGACGACAGAGGATGAGATGGCTGGATGGCATCACTGACTTGATGGACGTGAGTCTGAGTGAACTCCGGGAGTTGGTGATGGACAGAGAGGCCTGGTGTGCTGCAATTCATGGGGTCACAAAGAGTTGGATACAACTGAGCGACTGTTCTGATCTGATCTGATATATAATATTACTCTATAAAGAAGTTGAGCAGTATGTTTGTCTCTTTTAATTAAAACACTTGGTATCCCTTACATGAATGCCAATATTTATTTACATATTTACCTATCTCATTGTTATGAAAATCTATTCTCATATTAGACACACAATTGTTGTTTACATAGTACATTTTTTGTTGATGTTGTTACTTTGCATTTTAACTTTTGTCAATAGAGAGGAAATCTACTGATTTTTCTCATTTAATATTATCGGGCTACCTTTATGACATTTTAATGAGTGCTACAACTCTGTGTTGGTATTTTTTTCAAGATTTTTCTAAATCAATTATTAAAAATAATATTTCCCTATCTCTATTATTAATAAAGATATTAATAATCAGACATATTAATAAACAGATACTTCAATTAAATAGAATTTGGAAACCAGAAGGGGAAGTTCTCACTCCGTGTGGAGAGAAAAAAAGCCCACTTTGCTGGAGAAATAGCTAGCAGTTTATTTAAGTCAGCATTCTGGTATCTCCTATGGAGATCACATAAAAAACCCTCTTGGCTCCAGGTCTGGTGAGCAAACAGGTGAATACTCACAATTGAGTGCTCTGCTGTTTACTACTTTTCTTGCTGAATCTGGAGTTTGATGATAACAGCTTTCTCCTGGATCAAAGCTTTCACCCTATTTGCATTTGAAGCTCCCTAGACTTTCCAGGTAGACTCAGGTTCGATTGATCCCAGAGTTGGGAAGATCCCTTGGAGAAGGAAATGGCTGCCTACTTCAGTATTCTTGCCTGGGAAATCCCATGGACAGAGGAACCTAGGGAGTTCCAGTCCATGGGGTTGCAGAGTCAGACATGATTTACCAGTAAACAGCAGCAGCAGCAGGCCTTGGGTTTTGTTCTTTCTGCTTAAGGTCTTATTCTGTATCTGAGTACTTGTTTGACACTTTGGTCTGGTTTGTCATACCAACAAATTTTACTTTCTCCTCCCCCATTAAATTGTGCTTTAATATTGTTTTCTATTTTCTTTCATTTTCATTAAATTTATTCTATTATCCCTAATATTGTGGAGTAGTTTTTTTTTCTTTAGATTTATTTTCTTGAGCAGTAATGAAAGCATTTAAGACTATGACTTCTTCTAAGTATATTTTTGATGTTGCTCATGACTTTTAATTTGAAATAAGATTGTTATTTTAATAATTTGTTACTCCTTAACTCATGAGTAATTTAGGATAAAATACATGCATACATACATATTTAAATATTGAGGATTTTTCTTTGGTTCATGCTGCTGCTAAGTCACTTCAGTCGTGTCTGACTCGTGTGACCCCATAGACGGCAGCCCACTAGGCTCCTCTGTCCCTGGGATTCTCCAGGCAAGAATACTGGAGTGGGTTGCCATTTCCTTCTCCAATGCATGAAAGTGAAAAGTGAAAGTGCAGTCGCTCAGTCATGCCCAACTCTTAGCGACCCCATGGACTGGAGCCTACCAGGATCCTCCGTCCATGGGATTTTCCAGGCAAGAGTACTGGAGTGGGGTGCCATTGCCTTCTCCGCTTTGGTATGTCTTTATAAATACTATTGTTCATTGGTTCCCTTTTGTTGTTGATTACTGTTGTTTTCTTTTTGCATTTACTCAGTATCAAATAGACCATCTTTGATCTTTTTGTACTATTTGGGTTTTGAATATAAGCATCAGAAACTTACTTTGCTAAAACTATACCCACATTTCCAAAAAAAAAAGAGAAAATTTTTGTAAGATTTGGAAAAATATCTAAGAATGAAAGGAAACTAAGCAACAATAACATTGTCAAATACCTGATAGGAAAAATCAGGACATTGTTGTTGGTAAATGTGGACTCTCAACAATATTGCAACAATAATTTTCTGATCCTCTGTCTTTGCAACTACTCCCTTCAAATTCAAAGTTCTAGGTGGGTATACCCATATGCTAACTTCCTGGAAACCACAAAATAAACAAAAACAAAGAAAATCTGACCTCCTCAGCCCTACCTCCTACCAAATGTCATACATTATAGGATTCCCCTCAAAAGAGAATATTTCTTGGATGTCAGGTAGTCAAATAAACAAGAAGCCATTTCAAACTTTATAGTACACGCCATAATTTCATTTTGTTCTATGGCTGCATGCCAAGTTACTTCAGTCATGTCTGACTCTTTGCAACACTATGGACTGAGGCCTACCAGGCTCCTCTGTCCATGGGATTCTCCAGGCAAGAACACTAGAGTGGGTTGCTGTGCCCTCTTCCAGGGGATCTTCCCAACCCAAGGATCAAACCCAAATCTGTTACATCTCCTGCATTGGCCGGTAGGCTCTTTACCACTAGTGCCACCTGGTATGGCTAACTTACTTCAGTCGTGTCTCACTCTGTGGTCCTATGAACTGCAGCCCACCAGGCTCCTCTGTCTATGGGATTTTCCAGGCAAGAATACTGGAGTGGATTGCCATGACCTCCTCCAGGGGATCGCCCCAATCCATGGATCGAACCTCTGTCACTTCTGTCTCCTGCATCTCCTGCATTGCAGATGGATTCTTTACCACTAGGTGCCACCTGGGAAGCCCTGTATGGCTACATTTGACACTTTTTGCCTTTAAATACAGAACATATAACTGCCACAAACTGCTGTGTCTGAATTTACTTCAGTTTACTAAGAATTCAGATAATTTGTGTATGAGATAAGTAAAGAGGGATACACAAAGCACCTTGTCTTTTTTTTTTTTTTTTTTTGAGTATTTCCTTTATTGAGTGAAAGGCTTGGGCATAATTAATGATAAAAATGATTATATACAGTGTTCATGATTATTCATTAGACATATACTTTTAATTAATTGTTAATAATTTTCTGGTGGTGTAGATATATACAGCTTTACACTGATCACAACCACAGTAGGATGCCAGAAACACTTGCCCAAAATGCTTCATTTAATTTCTACTTTCATCAATGGTACCTTAAAACTACAATTAACATGTAGTGCTACAATGAATTCAAGGTTAAGATGATCTTGAAGTACAGCCAGGTCATCACTATTGAAGCTTTAACCGGTTGAAGGTATAAAAGAATTAATACCAAATGACAAAATTATTCTTAAGTAATTTCTATATGTTAAACTAAAATTAGGGGACTATGGACAAGATAGGTCAAATAAACACTATATAGACAGTGAAAATACAAATTGATGCAATGAATTACAGTCACTGAATTCTTGAAAGTGACAGCAACAAGACAAAACACTGAGTGAAGTAATCTGCAATGGAATTGTTCAATTTCATTAAGCATCATTTAACTCATCAACCAAAGAGACAGAAGCACAAATTGTGAGAAGACTAGCTACCAATATAGGAAAAATAAGTGTTCATTTTTGACTACTAAATACATGCTCCCAATGTTAACACTGTGATTGAATTATTAAGTAAGTAAAGTCGCTCGGTCATGTCCAACTGTTTGTGACCCCATGGATGGTAGCCTACCAGGCTTCTCTGTCCATGGGATTTTCCAGGCAAGAGTACTGGAGTGAGTTGCCATTTCCTTCTCCAGGGGATCTTCCCGACCCAGGGATTGAACCCAGGTCTCCAGCATTGCAGGCAGAGGCTTTACCGTCTGAGCTACCAGGGAAGCCCTGATTGAATTATTACCTCTACCTTAAAAAGAGGCTTCCCTAGTGGCTCAGTTGGTAAGTAATCTGTCTGCAATGCAGGAGACCCTGGTTCAATCCCTAGGTCAGGAAGATTCCCTGGAGAACAAAATGGTAACCCACTCCAGTCCTTTTGCCTGGAGAATTCCATGGACAGAGAAGCTAGGCAGGCTACAGGCCATGGGATCACAGAGAGTCAGACATGATTGTGAAACTCACTTTCACTTTCACTTGTCATGCTGAACTTTATTGGTTTTAAATATCATGCCTTACTATACAACCAGGAAGTGACAGAAACTAGATTCAAATTCCATTCTATCTGATTTCAAAGTCTATATTTTTCTCTACACTCAACTTAAGGCAGAAAGGGCTGAAGACAGTGTTCAGGTATTTTCTTTTGGTCAAACATATTCTATGATTAAGTTACCCTCAATATTCCTACATGATAATCCTATATCCTACTCAATTCAAATAGGTCCAAAAGTTTATTTTTGCCAAGAGACCATACCTAAGTTCAATCACATCTAAAATAGTGATATCCATGCCTTATCTTCTGGTTTTAACTTCCACCAATCATTTATGCATATAACTTCACTGGCAATCTGAATGATGTCATGAACAGTTATCTGCATTATCAAAATAGGGATAAAAAACATCTCTGTTTAACTTTGGTTACAAACTTTGGTTACAGTGACCTAAACCATTTCAAAGAAAAAGAAATGCAAGAAGTCAAACTGGATGTCTGAGGAGGCTTTACAAATAGCTAAACCCTAGAGTTAATCACTTAGTCGTGTCCGACTCTTTGGACCCCGTGGACTGTAGCCCACCAAGCTACTCTGTTCATGGGGATTCTCCAGGGTAGAATACTAGAGTGGGTAGCCTTTCCCTTCTCCAGTGGCTCTTCCTAACCCCAGGAATTGAACCCAGGTCTCCCACATTGCGGGCAGATTTCTTCCTGACTGATCCACCAGGGAAACCCAAATCAATACAAAAGACAGTGCAAAATAGTGTCTTAACGATGACAAGAGTGAAGTTATGTCTTGTCAAGAATACTCAAGTTATCCTGCATAACTAGTTAGAAGTATTACTGATTCTTGTATCATCTTATACCTCAATGTTATATCTTTATTGGATTCAGTTTAAATGAAGTGCATGAAGTATGACTTATTCTTAACTCTTAC
This sequence comes from Bos indicus x Bos taurus, assembly GCF_003369695.1. Taxonomy (NCBI): domain Eukaryota; kingdom Metazoa; phylum Chordata; class Mammalia; order Artiodactyla; family Bovidae; genus Bos; species Bos indicus x Bos taurus. Next base: position 101,907,004 of record NC_040077.1, on the reverse strand, counting down.
TGAATTGAAATAATCTCAAAAAACTAATCTATCCATATTTTTCAGTTAGAAACACACCATCATTATTAATCACTGTTTCCATTATTAAAATATGACTTTTCTCAAAGCCTGGAAACCAGATACGAAAGTAAAGTCTTTATACTGCTGGCCATTGTCATGCTACTTCTTTTAACTGCAAGTATAAGAGAAAAAGAATGATGGTATTTGTGGTATGTATGCAAACATATTATATGGTGTATATGTGTGTGCCCAGTCATTCAGACGTGTTCAACTCTTCACGACCCCATGGACAGTAGCCTGCCAGGTTCCTTTGTCCATGGGATGTTTTCAGCAAAATTACTGGAGTGGGTTGCCATTTCCTACTCCAAAGGATCTTCCTAACCCAGGGATAGAAATTGTGTCTCTTCCATCTCCTGCACTGTCAGATGAATTATTTACAATACATAAAAAGAAATACAACTTTTTATGAGGCAAATAATCTTTTGAAACCTTATATTATATTAAACTGATTTATTTACTATTTTGTTATTTTATTAGTTTTTAAAAATATTTATTTTTAATTTTTAGAAAGCAGTGTTTTCAGATCTTTTTCTATATATTAATAAAAAGAAAGATATCTGATTTTTTATCTCTCCCTCCTTTCCTTCCTTCCTTCAAAATCTACTGATCATCTATTATGCCAAAGGTTGTGAAAGTAGAGAATAAAGATCAGAATTTCATAACAGAGAAATATTAGTAGGCAAACAGTTATGATATATGACAGTTATTCTATGCTGCTGCTAAGTCGCTTCAGTCATGTCCGACTCTTTGTGACCCCAGAGATGACAGCCCACCAGGCTCCCCCGTCTCTGGGGTTCTCCAGGCAAGAACACTGGAGTGGGTTGCCATTTCCTTCTCCAGTGCATGAAAGTGAAAAGTGAAAGTGAAGTTGCTCAGTCGTGTCCGAGTCTTAGCGACCCCATGGACTGCAGCCCACCAGGCTCCTCCGTCCATGGGATTTTCCAGGCAAGAATACTGGAGTGGGGTGCCATTGCCTTCTCCAAGTTATTCTATAAGTATACAAAAATATATTAAGTCCTTACATATATTAGTCAATTTTCTGTGCACTTCATATGATCAGCCATTCAATTCCCATTATACCCTCATGTGATAGAGAGTACAACTATCTTTGTTTTACAAATGAGGGAGGCAACTAAGGAACACAGATTTTAGACAATTATGGCCAATGCCACACTGCCAATAAGCAGCAGGATTTGGGTTTGAATCTCGGCAGAATGACTGTGTGCTATTACTGTGCTGTATTGTCTGACATATATATGAGGCAATAGATATAAGTCAAATATTCTGTAAAAACACAAAGAAGCTCATTTATTTTTCAAACATATCTGCTGTACCACATTGCTGAATCCATTAATTATTACACACAAAGGCAGAAAATCGGTAAGGTTTGTATTTTTGTGAGGAAAAAAAAATGCCTCATTTGTCAAGTTCAACATTTTAAGTACTATATGCCCCTCAAATGGAAAATTCTACTACGTGGTATAAAATTTTCTTAGTTGTCTCTTGAGACACCTAATCCAAATGGACAAACATGGAGAACTTTTTCAGGGAAGGTAAGTTAAGTCTTTACAATGAGAAGTAAACTCTCTATTTGAAGGGAGGAAGAGGTATTTCAGCTTGAAAAAAGAGCAAAGGAAAAGCTTTTCCAAAAGAAAGATCATCACATATATTGGCTAATTTCATGTGGTTATAATATAGTGAGTTTAATAGCTGATAGTAGCTGACATTTATTTTGTGAGGGAGCAGTAAGCTTTGCAAAGGATTTGTGTAACAAATGTAAAGTTCTCTGATTTGAGGTGTCCAAAGTGAGGTGCATCATAATATACGGAAAACAGTGCAGTGAAGCTGTTTGTTTTCATGCACTGCAATGTATTACAGCAGTTTGAAATATTCTGAGTATTTTTAAGCTGGTTAATTTTATTCAAATGAGTCCTTTGACAATTAGAACTTTTACAATCTTCTGTGATAAATTAGAGTGACCAAGAAAATGTTTTATACACCCACAGAATTTCACTGTTTTAGCAAAATATATAATTTTGAAGTTGATCTTAAAATAAGTTATGTGCTTTTTTTCCCCCAAAACACAAGTATTCCTAATTTATTGACCATTTATGTTTTGATAAGCATTTGTTGACCATGTGGGCTTCTCTGGTGACTCAGTGGTAAAGAATCTGCCTGCAATGAAGGAGACGTGGGTTCATTCTCTGGTTAAGGAAGATCCCCTGGAGAAGGAAATAGCAACCCATTCCAGTATTCTTGTCTGGGAAAGCCCATGGAGAGAGGAGCTTGGCAAGCTATAGCCCATGAGGTCTCAAAAGAGTCAGACATGACTCAGCAACTAAATGACAAATAAAATGACCATTTACTGTAAAGCAGATATTTTAGAAAATAATAATATCATGAAGGCAAAGGTAACATCTTTGACAGAGATAAAAAAGGAATCATTTCCAAAAGAAACTTTCTTTATGGAGCATTTGATAGTAATTTTTTAGAAGTGCCTCCCCTGGCAAATAGGTAAGGGCAACCACCTTTCAAAACTCTTAACTCAAACTTTTTTAAACATGCAGAAACAGAATTTTCTGCTTTGTTTTAAAATATTTGAAAACATCCAGTTATTTTATAAGACCAAATGATTTAAGAGAATAGCAGTGAAACATGTACATTGTCATATGTAAAATAGGTGACCAGTGCAAATTCAATGCATGAAGCAGGGCACCCAAAGCTGGTGCTCTGGGACAATCCAGAAGGATAGGGTGTGGAGGGGGCTAGGAGGGGGGTTCACGATCTGGGGGAGCACACATGTATGCTGCTGCTGCTGCTAAGTAGCGTCAGTGGTGTCCAACTCTGTGCGACCCCACAGATGGCAGCCCACCAGGCTCCCCCATCCCTGGGATTCTCCAGGCAAGAACACTGGAGTGGGGTGCCATTTCCTTCTCCAATGCATGAAAGTGAAAGTGAAGTCGCTCAGTCGTGTCCGACTCTGTGAGACCCCATGGACTGCAGCCTACCAGGCTCCTCTGTCCATGAGATTTTCCAGGCAAGAGTGGGGTGCCATTGCCTTCTCTGCACACATGTATACCTGTGGCCAATTCATGTTGATATATAGCAAAAACCATCACAATATTGTAATTATTCTCCAATTAAAATAAATTCATTTAAAAAATAAAATAAAAATAAAAACAAATAAGCAACCACAGGAGGAGAGAAATGCCTAGCAAAATTTTAACAAAAGTGTCTTGGAATAACTGGATGAATTTGAAAATCCAATATCCAAATTGATTAGCTACAGATCATGATGCACTTTTTTCTTTAGAGTTTTTGTGTCTTTGTGAAGGATCATTTGCACATCTCATGGTTGCTAAATTCAAGCATAAGTCTGACTTGTGAATCATTGAGTTACAGTGTTAATGTTCTGAAAAAATGTAAGCATACTGAATCACCTATTCTCACTGAAATGGCATTTTAACACTATTCTGAGAACCAGTGAGATCCAACCAAAACTAGAGGCTGTAAAATAAAAATACAGAATTGAGGCTGGAGAGTCAACCTGCTTCCTGTTTCACTCACTGACCAATTGGATGATCTAGGACAACATGTTTTATTCCTCTGAGCCTTTGTTTTTTCTATTCCTAATAAGCCTGGCATGCTACAGTCCATGGGGTTGCAAAGAGTGCGACACAACTGAGCAACTGAGCTAAACTGAATATAGATAACAATGGTGGTTCCATTTAGCATTGCATGGCTCTTACAGGTAAAATGATGGTACACAGTAGGTGTTCAGAGTTATTCATGAAATCACCTCTGGGAATAATGAGCTTTGGCACAAAAAGCCAAAGCTATAGTTATAATGTGGAGAAGGAAACGGCAACCCACTAAAGTGTTCTTGCCTGGAGAATCCCATGGACAGAGAAGCCTGGTAGGCTGCAGTCCATGGGGTCTCACAGAGTCGGACACGACTGAAGCGACACAGCAGCATAGTTATAATGAGTTTACATCGGTTAATACTACATTAAGATAATTTCTCTTTGTGACTGCTCCCTAGTAGGCTGTTCATTGAGGGCAGGGACTCTGTAACAGAACAATCCAGAACCCATGACATTGCATGGCACAAAGATCTTCAACAAATGTTACTAAGCTCAATGTGGCTGAGGAATAAAACCTACAGAGAGAAGGTACAATCATTGCCTTTGTTTCCAGATTCTGGCTTCTGAATAATGTCAGGCTCCCTTCAGAGTTCACCAGATAGCATCTTAGGAGAACAACAGGACTAGACAGGGTGCAGGTTGAATTGTGCAGTCACATGGGTTAGCACTACACAGGACCTAAGAGTTACTTTTTTTGGCAAGTTCTCAGGTTTTTCACTTCGGAGAAGGCAATGGCACCCCACTCCAGTCCTCTCGCCTGGAAAATCCCATGGGCAGAGAAGCCTGGTGGGCTGCAGTCCATGGGGTCGCTAAGAGTTGGACAGGACTGAGCGACTTCACTTTCACTTTTCACTTTCATGCATTGGAGAAGGAAATAGCAACCCACTCCAGTGTTCTTGCCTGGAGAATCCCAGGGATGGGGGAGCCTGGTGGGCTGCCGTCTATGGGGTCGCACAGAGTTGGATACGACTGAAGGGACTTAGCAGCAGCAGCAGGTTTTTCACTTCAGAGAAACACAGAGGAATCAATTACTGGATCTTTTAGCTATAGCTAAGTCAGGACAGCATGGTATGCTAAATGAAAGCCTGCTGAGTCAGTCTAGGGAGCAAGGCATGGCTACCAAATGCAGTCCAAGTCATGAACTCTGTGTGTCTGATTCATCACAAGCGGTGAAATGTCATCAGTTCTAATTTTTGTCAGCCTCTCTCTGAACAGCTCACAGATGTATTACTCATTCTATTCTATGTTTTACTGTACAATGACAACATTATTTTTTTTTCCCAAAACAATTTCAAAGCCTTAGTAGTTTTCACCAGACTTGTGAATGACTAATAATGTTGGCTTCCAAATCACTGATGTATATTTGAATTTTTCATGTCACTTTTTGAGAGGGCATTGTACGTTTTCATTAAATGAACTACATTATACATAATTTTCAGGCAATATTACAATCTGCTTTTTTAATTTTAATAAAAGAATTTTACTGTTTCATAACTTTAAGGGAAAATACTCTGCAGGTAGTCCTATAAAATAGAGCAATTTTATGAGTTTCCAAACTGCAAGCTATTTAACAGCCTCCATTTGGTAATTACAAAGATTTATAGCCTTTCCTAGTCTCCCACAAAATTCAGAGCCGATCTGTCCGGTTGACTTACAGACTGACTTAGAGGTCTCCACATTCATTATCTTTGACAGGAAGCTATTAGATTAGGTTAAAGATTTAAGACTAGTATATGTTTGGGAATGGGAGTGAGAGGTTTAAAACTAATTTATAGGAATATAATCCACTGGTTATTTTCATATTTCATCAAAAAATATTTTAGAAAATGTCACAATACTAGTTGATCACATTGAGATGACAAAATGTTCTGCTTTTGCTTCACTAAGAGAAGGGAGTCATTCATCTCATTTTAGATTCATATTTTCAGCATCACCTGACAGTTTATCATTTATCAAGGAATTAACCTAATACAAAAGTTATAAAAAGGAGACTATCAGGATACTACAGATGTAGTTGATGTTATGAGTCTAATAATATCCATATCAGTATGTTGTACAGCCTTTACTATTACACAGAAAACAAGATAGCTGTCCTGGTTACTTTTTTTCCAATATCTCATAATATGTAACTACAAAATTTTATTTTTAAATTCTTCATAAGTCCCTGTTATACAAAAACTTAATTTCATATTATATAAACAATGTATAACATGCACCCTTTAAAAACTATATATAAAATGTGAATTTTTAAAAATCTGGGTGTGTCAAGATTTGTTTTGTGTGTTAAAAATAAATGAGGCAGCTTAGAAACAAACTCACCAGAACAGCTAATGCAGCTTAAGTGAAATGATTCAGTTTAATTCTAGATTTGCAGTCATATATTTTTAGACTTTTATAATAATACTTAGTTAACAACTTGCATTGTCTAATTATTAATAAGCTAAATTAAGAGAATTTCCCTTTGTTTTACATGTTTAATTCTATTTTATATAGATACTGATTTAAATATATACATTTTTACCAATGAGTTTGAAATATTTTCAGAAAATAAACTAATTAAATGAACTTTATTTCTAATTATTGATGTATTTACCACAATTGCTGAACATTTTATCTATACCAAAATTTTTCAGAGTCCTTTCCTTAATATTAATGAATGTAATGTAGCTAGCATGTAGCTAGCATACAGGGTAATAACAAATTTGCAATAGTATTAATAATATAAATTTTAATTTGCCATTAAAACCAATTTGAAAAAATACATTAATAATGATTAAAGAAACACAATCTTTCTATGTACCTATATCCAATTCAAATGCTGTTCTGCTGTATGCTAAGGCCCTTTGCATATGAATTTCTATTTCCTTCTGCTCTCCAATATACTGTAGGAGATAAGACCAGAACACAAAGAGTTCCCAACAACAGATAGAAAGGTCACCATCATAAACAACTCTATGCATAGAGGGAAGATACAAGGAGGCAACTTCTGTTTATAAGAGAATTTTACTTTCAGACATTGTGCTTAGTTGCTCAGTTGTGTCCAACTCCTTGTGACCATGGATTGTAGCCCTCCAGGCTCCTCTGTCCATGGGGATTCTCCAGGCAAGAATACTGGAGTGGGTTGCCATTTCCGTCTCCATCCAAGCATTAGTGCTCCAGTTTATTCACAGGAAAACAAATAAATAAGAGACATGCTTTCTGAGAACATTTAGTTACAGAACTCTGAGAGACTAAAAAAAAAAAAAAAAAAAACCCTATACCAAAAGAAAATGAGCATGAAATTTAGGTCACTGCTAAATTAATATTTCCTCTGTGGGTTTTCCTTTACCAATTGCTTTTACACACACTTCATATCTAAGTACTGAGACTAAATGAGTCGAAAATTTTGCTTTCTCATTGATGCTCCATTAGCAGGATTGAACTCTCTTGCACAGGGTCTAAGCTATTTTAAATCAAGGAGGTGGCTGTGGCACCTTTTTACCCAACAATAAATTATTCTGATTTTATTAATTCATGGCTGATGCATTTTTCCCACAATGTCCTTTGACTGCTGTCCCCTAACATGCTGTAACATATGAAGTTGTATCCAAGGTATTTGTCACTCTACCACTAGCTGTTTTCTAAAATACGTGAACCTAAGGACTCCGTGTTCTCTATCCTAAATCAATTTGCCTCAGAGAACTAAAGACTCTGAATATCTTGGCATTCTCCAAACTACTGAAGTGTGTGCTCAATTTGCTGTGCTTTAGTTTCTCTGGTGGTAAAGACTGCAGGAAACCCAGGTTCAACCCCTGAGTTGGGAAGAGCTCCTGGAGAAGGAAATGACAACCCACTTCAGTATACTTGCCCAGGAAATCCCATGGACAGAGGAGCCTGGTGGGCTACGGTTCATGGGATTGCAAAGAATTGGACATGACTGAGTGACTAACACTTTCACCTTTCTCTTTCTGAAATCTTTAATCCTTTCCACAAGTTGTCTCCCATCTGAAACAAGGGAGACCTCTCTTAGGTTCTGGAAGTATAGTCTTTTCTCCTCCTCATCTTCACAGCCAAACTCTGTGAAAATGTAGTCCCCAAATTCCATCTCCATTTGTTCACATCTAATTTACTTCTGAGGCCATACTAATCCAGGATTATCTGTTTTAACACAGAAAAATCCCATAACCCAGGAAAACTTGCAATCTTAGATAAAGTGGGGCAGCTGGTCACCTTTAAACTCCTCTTCTTTTCTCACATTACCTCCACCTCCAATCACTCTTCAAATTGTGAGAGTTAAACCCTTTATCCTGAATTCATTCTTTCCTTTTAATTCTCACAATCTCCTAATTCAAATTCTCACCTGCTCACAGCCTACTTTATAAGCCTCCTCAATGAGAATGACTCCCTTAACTCTACTATCAAATCCATCTTTCTAAAAGGCTAATCTGATTGTTACCTGGTTTGCTTGTGTGTGTGTGTGAAAGTCGCTCACTTGTGTCCAACTCTTTGCGATCCCCATGGACTATACTGTCCATGGAATTCTCCAGGCCAGAATACTGGAGTGGGTAGCCTTTCCTGTCTCCAAGGGATCTTCCCAACTCAAGGATCGAACCCAGGTCTCCTGCATTGCGGGTGGATTCTTTACCAGCTGAGCCACCAGGGAAGCCCAAGAATACTGGAGTGGGTAGCCTATCCCTTCTCCAGGAGATCTTCCTGACCCAGGAATCAAACTGGGGTCTCCTGCATTGCAGGTGGATTCTTTACCAACTGAGCTATCAGGGAAGCCATGGTTTGCTTAACATGCTTTAATAGATTCCCTCTGAAAATAATAAAACTTCAATCAGATACTTGGTGATCTTGAGCTTGTCTATCTGTATACACTTGCTTGTGTTTTATTTCCTCTTTCTTAAGCTCTATCAATACATATTATTACTCTCCAAATATGCTTTTATAGCCTCATACCTCTAGAGCTTTGTAAGGTATGCACTGTTCTTTCCTGGAATCCATCTTCTTGAGATTATTTGGTATATCCTACTTACCCTCTAACTCTCAGCACAAGGACAGCCTCCTCTTGGGAGTCATCCACATCCTTCTAGGCAGATAAGAGATCTCCCCGCTTTTCCCCTGTATCTTGTATTTTCTTCCATTTTAATATATACCTCACCACATTAAAATAATCTCTTGGTTCTCCTTCCTTTCTAAGATACAAGGTCCTTAGGGAGAGGTGCTATGCATTTTCCTGTCATATGTATTATACCAGCAGAGTTTCTATCTCAATAAATAATTGCTGCATTAATGTTTAATGAAGCAATTACATTATTTTATATTCCTACTTTTAGGAGGCAGGGTAGATAAAAGCATATAGATAAGATCTTGTAAACAGAAACTTATTATCATTCTTTTATCCTACGTGCCCCTATACAATTTCTTCATAGGTTGTATCTTGCACCTGAAAAGTGACTAAGAGTGACTAGACCTATCAAAATTGGAAAAAAAAAAATGTTAACGATTTGCTTACCGTTCTTGCATCCCAGATGGATAGTGACTTATCGGCAGAGCCTGTGAGAAGAGTGTTGGAGTAAGGAAAAAACTCGATGCTGTTCACAGAATCTGTGTGTCCATACAAGGTATATCTGCATCTTTCACTGCACAGAGAAAAATTAAGAGTTCAAGTTTGCAAAGTGAGCACCTAAATGTTCCTTATTCTTTCTATACAATGTTAAAAAAGGTAATAAATGTTTGAGGCATAGTTTTGTAAGTGGCAAAAATGTACAACGACATTTTAAAGGAGCATTCTACAACCACCTTATATTCCAAGCACTTTACAGAATTAGTAGCGTGAAATAGACTAACTACATCCAATTTATAAAATCACTTGGGAAAGCTGTCTTTACATTATCGCATTTATTCTTTATCATGAAATTACTACTTAAAAATTGCTCCCATCACATGAAGTAATATTCTGAGAAAAGAACTGCATGCGTGCTACAATATGTGAAGACCAGATAAACTTCTTTAACTTGCTCAGTTTCTTTCTTTCTTTTTTTTTTTCCTCAGTGTGGGCTGTATATTAGAATCACCTATTGTGCAGCTTAACCAGCTGATTTAGTTCAGTTCAGTCACTTGGTTGTGCCCGACTCTTTGCGACCCCATGGAGTGCAGCACGCCAGGCTTCCCTGTCCATGGGATTCTCCAGGCATTTGGCTGTGATATTAGAAATGTACCTATGTGCTGTGCTGTGCTTCGTTGCTCAGTCATGTACAACTCTCTGCAACCCCATGGACTGTAGCCTGCCAGGCTCCTCTGCCCATGGAATTCTCCAGGCATTTCTAGTATGATAACCAGCCAGTTAAGCTCTGATCAACTGACTGGTGACTGGCTTGAGCCATTCCACACATGACAGTACAGTGGAGTGGGAAAAATTCTGCAATGGGAGCTGGGAGACTGGATTCCAGTCCTATCTATGACAAGAACCAGTAGGGTTACCATAGAGAAGTTATTCATCTCAGGAACAGTACAGTTCCTTCTTGTGAGACTGAAATTACTTAATTTGAAGCATTGAGAGGTCCAATGTAGCTCCAACAATCTGAGATTTTTGACTAAGGCAGTAAACATAAAAGGGAAAGAAGAAGTCAAACTGAGCATAACATCTAATAACTGTTTGGAATGAAGCTTATTTCACCGGAAATTTTGGCATTTTTGAGAAGCCAGAAAATTTTAAGATTTGTGTGGATACATATGTAAATTACTCAATGGCAATTCCCTTGATTGATACTTTTCATATCAAAGTGAAGTACTGTAGTAATTAATATCAGGAACAAGGAAATAAAATCAATAAATTCATTAATCATGGCCATTTTGTATCAGTTCCCTTATCTCAATATTTCTGAGAGAGGCTGATAATAATTTGATCTTTAAAGTTGATGAAATGTCAGTCTCTACCAGGGGTCCACACACTATGGCCCTTTGGCTAGTTGCCTATTTTTGTAAAGAATGATTTACTGGAACATGTCAATTTGTTTACATATGTCTATTGCTGCTTTCCCCTGACAATAGCAGAGTTGCATAGTTATGAGAGACCATATGGTTCATAAGCCTAAAATATTTAGTATGTGACCTTTCAAAAAGATATTTGGATATTTATAAGTATGCTCAGATTTTATGACATGTTTTTGAGATGGGTGCTAAACTTACAGGATAAATTATTTTTATAGAATTCTTGTTTTGTGTAGAAATTTTACCTGCTGTTTTCTAATAATTCTAAAAATATCAATATAAAGCATTTTTTGAAAGGCTTACATTCCAAAGTCCATTATAATGAAATAATCATCTTTAACTATTAATTGCTCCAGGTATAGCTCTATAAGAGACAGAGAGAGATTTTACAGCAAAAGGAAAATTATGTGTATATTATATACTGTAGCAAATTATTAAATTAAATTATATGAGTTTACCATGAATGAAAACAATTAGGATTAAAGGCATGGTTGAAAGTTGTCAATGTTTTTTAATTCTGAAATATTGTCTAAAAGGCACTCTCAGATTGAGAAAATATTAAAAATTAAGCATGCTATTTTTAGTTGTATTTCATTTATAGAAAGTATAAGTCAAAAAGGAAATGTTTGTAATTATGACATGTTTATAATTCCTCCCACTTTTACTCACCAACCAAGCTTTTGAAATAAAATTGTCAATCTTACAATGTCAAAAATCAAAACACATATGATCAGCAATCACAAGTCAGTTTTTGTGCCAGTGTTCTCCCACTGTTCAGTGAATATCTACTTAAATAAATTTTCTGAACTTTTATATATTTTCTTGATTATTCAGTACTTCAAGAGCAATTTTGAATGGTCATAGTATCCTGAGTCATCAATCCTCAAACATTTGTGGATAAATGTTTCACTGTCTCCTATGAGAAACAAAGTCCAAGGCCAGCCTAATCTCTCTTACCGTTCATGCTTAGCTTCCCCTGTGGATGATCTGCTTTTTATGCCCACAGCCCTAATATTCTTTTGCAAACAATGGAATGCAGCATGGCATGGCTTGGTAGCAATTTCCATCTTAGACTTTTGTTCTTCTAGTATAGAGTTATTCCTTTACTATATATTCATATTTTTCTCTTCCATTTATTCTTTTTTTTCCCTTTAGCTGTTTTATTTTGTTTCATTTTTCTCCTTCATTTAATATTCTTTCTATAATCCTTGTATTATAGAGAGAAATTATATATACATATATATGGATATAAGGATTATAGAGAGAAATACATATACACACACATATATATATACATATATATATACACATATATATACATATATATGTAATTACTTTTTTACAACTTAAAAATTTTTTAATTATGGTTATTTGTGTGTATGTGAAGAGGGAGCAATCTATAAAACCTTTATGTTTCTGATTTAACTTTTCCCCCAATATTTCTCAGTCTGCTTTTCAACTATTGTCTTATAAAATAATAAAATTCTTTAACTCTTTTGATGTTCTCTTTTATTATATAAAATCAACTTGAAATATAGGATTTCTGTAATTCATTGAAAATATAGAGGACTTTTTGTCTTAATTATTGGTAATTTTACTTAGGTAATTCCTTCTTCACTGTATATTCTTCAGTAGAATTTGGTTTATATTCATTTATTCAATTTTTTCAATTCATCATCAGTTCTGGGTTCGTTTCTTTTATTATGACAATATTATATGGGACAGCCACTTGCTAAAGATTAACAGCAGAAAGAGGGAAATTAGATTTATCTTTCATTTCTAATCAGATTTGCTCCCTTCCAAAAATACTTCTCACTAAATACTACTGGGTTTATCCCTCAAGTTCATCTTTCCTTCACTTTTGCATTTTTTTAAGTATAGATATAGCTTGTTGTCAAACAACTCAAGTCACAGGCTTTATGTTAACTCTAAAGGCTCCTGCCTCCCTCACCACCCTCAGCCTGCCTCACCTCTGGCAGTTTCCTCTATCTTCTTTATCTAACAGTAAAAATGTCTTGTTGGGATTTGTGCCACCATGATAAAGTAACCAGTACAGTACTTTTCTCTCCAAAATAAACAACTATAAAATGACACACATTATATGTGGCTATGATTTTCTGGCACTGAACTAAACACAGAAAAGGAGGGTACCCCTGAGCACAGCAAAATATTTAGGGAGCACCATGACCTCTCTTCTTCTCTTCTCTGAGAAGCCCCAGCAAGGTGGTAGGCATTGGAGCAACTTTGAAGAGATAACCCCTGTCCAAGGGCAAAGGAGAAGCCCCAGCAAGACAGTAGGAGGAGCAAAATTGCCCCACTGAGAATCAAACCCCATACCCGCCAGAGACTCTCAGAAGTCTCAAACAAACCTTGTATGCACCAGGACCCAGAGACCCCACAGAGACTAAGACAGAACTATGTTTGGGTGTCTCCTGCGGAGGTATGGGTCAGCAGTGGCCTGCTGCAGGGGCAGGGGCTCTGGATGCAGTAGACCTGGGTATGGCATAAGCCCTCTTGGAGGAGGTCACCATGAACCCCACCATAGAGCTGCCATAACTTACACAGGACTGGGGTAACAGACTCTTGGAGGGCACAAACAAAACCTTGTGTACACCAGGACCCAGGAGAAAGGAGCAATGACCCCCCCCCAAAAAAAAAAAAACTGACTCAGACTTGCCCGTGAATGTCCAGGGGTCTCTGGCAGAAGCATGGTCAGAGGTGGCGTGGTGCAGGGTTGGGGGCACTGAGTGCAGCAGTGCTTGCATGGGACCTGTTGAAGGAGGTCAGCATTATTTTCATTACCTCCAACATAGTTTGGCCTCAGGTCAAATAATAGGGAGGGAACACAGACCCATCCATCAACAGAAAATTGGATTAAATATTTACTGAGCATGGCACTGGCCATCAGAATAAGACCCAGTTTCCCCCACAGTCAGTCTCTCCCATCAGGAAGCTTCCATAAGCCTTTAACCTTCTCCATCAGAGGGCACACAGAATGAAAACCACAATGACAGAAAACTAACCAATCTGATCACATGGGCAACAGCCTTGACTAACTCAATGAAACTGTGAGCCATGCCATGTAGGGCCACCCAAGAGGGACAGGTCACGGTGGAGAGATCTGACAAAACATGGTCTACTGGAGAAGGGAACAGCAAACCACTTCAGTAATCTCACCTTGAGAACCCCACGAACGGTATGAGAAAGCAAAAAAAAAAAAAAATAGGACACTAAGAGATTAACTCCCCAGGTCGGTAGGTGCCCAATATGCTACTGGAGATCAGTGGAGAACTATCTCCAGAAAGAGTGTAGAGATGGAACCAAAGCAAAAACAACACCCAGCTGTGGATGTGACTAGTGATAGAAGTAAAGTCTGATGCTGTAAAGAGCAATATTGCATAAGAACCGGGAATGTTATGTCCATGAATCAAGGCAAATTGGAAGCGGTCAACTAGGAGATGGCGAGAGTGAACATCGACATTTTAGGAATCAGCAAACTAAAATGGACTGGAATGGGTGAATTTAACTCAGATAACCATTATATCTACTACTGTAGGCAAGAATCCCTTAGAAGAAATGGAGTAGCCATCATAGTCAACAAAAGAATCTAACATTCAGTAATTGGATGCAATCTCAAAAACAACAGAATGATCTCTGTTTGTTTCCAAGGCAAACCATTTAATATCACAGTAATCCAAGTCTATGCCCCAACCAGTAACACAGAAGAAGCTGAATGGTTGTATGAAGACCTACAAGACCTTCTAGAACTAACACCCAAAAAAGATGTCTTTTATACTATAAGGGACTAGATTGCAAAAGTAGGAAGTCAAGAATTACCTGGAGTAACAGGCAAATTTGGCCTTGGAGTACAGAATGAAGGAGGGCAAATGCTAATAGAGTTTTGCCAAGAGAATACCCTGATCATAGCAATTATCCTCTTCCAACAACAAAAGAGAAGACTCTACACATGGACATCACCAGATTGTCAATACCAAAATCTGATTATTTAAATTATTTGCAGCAAAAGATGGAGAAGCTCTATACAGTCATAAAAACAAGATGGTGAGCTGACTGTGGCTCAGATCATAAATTCCTTATTGCCAAATTCAGACTTATATTGAAGAAAGTAGGGAAAAACCACTAGATCATTCAGATATGACCTAAGTCAAACCCCTTAAGATTATACAGTGGAAGTGATTAATAGATTCAAGTGATTAGATTTGATAGAGTGCCTGAAGAAGTATGAATGGAGATTCATGACACTGTACGGGAGGCAGGGATCAAGACCATCCCCAAGAAAGTAATACAAAAAGGGAAAATGGTTATCTGAGGAGGTCTTACAGATAGCTGTGAAAAGAAGGGAAGAGAAATGGGAAGGAGAAAAGGAAAGATATACCCATTTGAATGCAGAATTCCAAAGAATAGCAAGGAGAGATAAGATAGCTTTCCTCAGTGATCAATGCTAAGAAAAAGAGGGAAACAACTGAATGGGAAAGACTAGGGAGCTCTTCAAGAAAATTAGAGATAACAAGGGAACATTTCATGGAAAGATGGGCACAATAAAGGACAGAAATGGTATGGACCTAACAGAAGCACAAGATATTAAGAAGAGGTGTCAGGAATACACAGAACTATACAAAAAAGATCTTCATGACCAAGAGAATCATGATGGCATGATCACTCACCTAGAGCCAGTCATCCTGGAACGCGAACTCAAGTGGGCCTGAGGAAGCATCACTACGAACAAAGCTAGTGGAGGTGATGGAATAATCCTAAAACATGATGCTGTGAAAGTGCTGCACTCAGTATGCCAGCAAATTTGGAAAACAGCCGTGGCCACAGGACTGGAAAAGGTCAGTTTTCATTCTGATCCCAAAGAAAGACACTGCCAAAAATGCTCAAACTAGTGCACAATTACATTCATCTCACATGCTAGCAAAGTAATGCTCAAAATTCTCCAAGCCAGGCTTCAACAGTATATGAACCGTGAACTTCCAGATGTTCAAGCTCGATTTAGAAAAGGCAGAGGAACCAGAGATCAAATTTCCAACATCCACTGGATCATCGAAAAAGCAAGAGAGTTTTAGAAAAATACCTACTTCTGCTTTATCGACTATGCCAAAACCTTTGACTGTGTGGATCACAACAAACTGTGGAAAATTCTTCAAGGGATTGGAATGCCAGACCACCTGACCTGCATCCTGAGAAATCTATATGCCAGTCAAGAAGCAACAGTTAGAACTGGACATGGAACAGCAGACGGGTTTCAAATTTGGAAAGGAGTACGTCAAGGCTGTTTATTGTCACCCTGCTTATTTAACTTATAGTATATCATGAAAAATGCTGGGCTGGATGAAGGACAAGTTGGAAGCAAGGTTGCTGGGAGAAATATCAATAACCTCAGATATGCAGATGATACCACCCTTATGGCAGAAAGCGAAGAACTAAAGAGCCTCTTGATGAAAGTGAAAGAGGAGAGTGAAAAAGTTGGCTTAAAATTCAACATTAAGTAAATGAAGATCATGGCATCTGGTCCCATCACTTCATGGCAAATACATGGGGAAACAATGGAAACAGTGACAGACTTTATTTTCTTGGGCTCCAAAATCACTGCATATGGTGATTACAGCCATGAAATTAAAAGATGCTTGCTACTTGGAAGAAAAGCTATGACCAACCTAGACAGCATATTAAAAAGCAGAGACATTAGTTTGCCAACAAAGTAGAGAGACTACTAGTCTCCAAGAGACTAGAGGCTTTACTTGTCTCTAGTCAAGGCTATTGTTTTTCCAGTAGTCACGTATGGATGTAAGCGTTGGAGTATAAAGAAAGCTGAGCATCAAAGAATTGATGATTTTGAACTGTGGTGTTGGATAAGACTCTTGAGGAGACTGTTGAGAGTCCCTGGAACAGCAAGAGATCCAACCAGTCTATCCTAAAGGAAATCAGTCCTGAATTTCATTGGTGACTGATGTTGAAGCTGAAACTCCAATACTTTGGTCACCTGATACAAAGAAGTGACTCACTGAAAATACCTGGATGCTGGGAAAGATTGAAGGTGGGAAGAGAAGGGGATGACAAAGGATGAGATGCTTGGATGGCATCACCGACTGGATGGACATGAGTTTGAGTATGCTCTGGGAGTTGGTGATGGACAGGGAAGCCTGGCGTGCTGCAGTTCGTGGGACTGCAGAAGAATTGGACACGACTGAGCCACGTTACTGAACTCTACTGAATGACCTCACTGACTTTCTGCTTGGAAGCACTTACTGCTATCAAAATAAGAGTAGAACCCTGGTAGAAGCGAAGTCTCACTGAAAGTCAAAGTCTTAGTTGCTCAGAGTCTGACTCTTTGCAATCCCACTAGGCTCCTCTCTCCATGAGTTCTCCAAGCAAGAATTCCAGAGTGGGTAGCCATTCTCTTCTCCAGGAGATTTTTCCCACCCGGGGATCAAACTTGGGTCTCCCTCATTGTGGGAAGATCCTTTATTGTCTGAGCCACCAATGGGGGTAGATGTGAAGTCTCAGAAGAACCGAGAGGAAATGAGAATAATCTGGGCTGCTGGGCTGCCTGGTTCTTGCAGTGAAGGGCACATGAAAAAAGGGAGCTGCATGGCAAATGGCAGCAGTTTGGGAATTTGCCATGAATTGTTGGCCAAGGTCTAGATGACATTTCTACAGTGTAAGAGTCCACAAGCCCTTGAAGATATTTCATGCTGGGTGGTTGAATGCTGTACAGTGATACCAGAGACCAGGTATTATTGGAAGATATTGGACTTTAATCTCATCTAGAGTGGACAGACTCACTGGGTACATCAGACTTTCAGTTGGAACCACAAAAAAGAACCCACCATAGGAGTAAGGGTCAGGTTCACTGCTGCTGCTGCTGCTAAGTCGCTTCATTCATGTCCGACTCTGTGCGACCACAGAAATGGCAGCCCACCAGGCTCCCCCGTCCCTGGGATTCTCAGGAAAGAACACTGGAGTGGGTTGCCATTTCCTTCTCCAATGCATGAAAGTGAAAAGTGAAAGTGAAGTTGTTCTGTCGTGTTCGACTCCTAGCGACCCCATGGACTGCAGCCTACCAGGCTTCTCCGTCCATGGGATTTTCCAGGCAAGAGTACTAATGGAAGTTAAAAACCAAAGTAGACTTGTTTTGACCAAGAAAAAAACTAAGCCTGAAAGGCAAAAATGATATGTCTATAATTAAATAGATTGCTGGAACAGAACTTATATAGAAAGACCAATATAGACTCCTTAAAATTTGTTACTAATGATATCCAGCATTTGATTTAAAAAAATAGTACACATGTAAAGAGGTGGAAAAGGTATAAACAAGAAAAAAATGCAGTATTAGAAACAGACTCAACTTTTTAATCAAACACCAAGATTTCAACCGTATATCATAATCACAGGTAAGGATTTAAAGAAACTGCTAAATGGGTCTACAAAGACAGAATGTCAGAGAATAAATAGAAACTATAAAAAAACAATTGATAAGTATAACATGTGAAATAAAGTTCATTGCATGAGCAAAAAGCACATCGAATACTGCAGGAATAAAAGGATTGGTGGACTTGAATAAGATAAATAGAACTTACAGAAATAGAAAGAAAACATATTGAAGAACCATTGACAGAACCTCAGTCATCAGTGGGGATAATCACATGGTCTAACAGAAATAATTGGGTTTCTGGAGGTCGTGGGGAGCGTAGAAAAGGAAAGAAAGAGAAAAGGGTTAGAACAATTTTGAAAGAACAATTGCTCAAGTGCTCCCCAATTTGATGAGAAATGCCAATATACAGATCATACTAGCTCAGGAAAATCCAAACATAATTAATAACAGAACACACCTAAGCATATCATATTAAAACTGCTAAAAGCAAAATATAAAACAAAAATCTGAAAGTCACAATCAATGAAAGAAACATAACACGTAGGTAACAATGGTGCAATGACAACTGACTTCTCAATAGAAACAATAGAATATAACAGAACAACTTTTTTAAGGGCTGAATTGAATTATTTAAAATTCAATAATCAGTTAAAATACCTTCAATAAGGAAGATGAAATAACTTTTCAAATAAATCACCAGCAGATCTTTCCTATAAGAGATGCTGAAGAGAAGGTATTCAGACTGAATGGAAAGGACAACAGATGGAAATATCCGTATATATAAAAGAATGACATCATCTAAAATGATAACTATTTGGGTAAATGGAAAAACACCTTTTTTTTTTAAATTTTTAAAAGGCAACTGGTTAAAGATACCATCATTGTACTAGATAGTGTCTTAAGTATGTAGAAGTAAACTAAAAGATAGCAAAATCACAAGGACCAGGGTAAATACAGAATTACATTGTTTTAAGGTACTCAGATGAAGTAGCACCATATTGCCTCATTAGACTGTGACTAAAAATAATGAATTGTTGACTTCTGCAACAATATACTTTAATAGCAATAATACCAAATGAAAGAATTCAGGTAAATATGCCTATGTATTATATAGTTGAATTCATATGAAGTTCAGGAACAGACACTCTATGGTTAGAAAGAAGACACCGTTTGCTGTGGGGAATGGGCTTTCATTAGATGAACTGGGAAATTATCTGTGGTTACAGAAATGGCCTACAGCTTCAACAGCTTAAAAGGTATATACATTTATCAAAATTCATCTATAATAATTGAACACTTCAGTGTTAAGTTCCACTGTGTATATCACCTCAACCAAACAATTAAAAGTAAATATCACTTGTGAGAATACTTTTTCCTTCTGCCTTCACTATCCTGATATGTGCGACACAATAAATGCTAAATATATATTTCTGTGAATAGTTGAGTATTTATAGTGATTCTATCCTCTTATTAAGGCTCCACACATGTATGTGTCAAGTACATGCACCTTCATAGATGGACAAAGTATCTATAATATTTGGAATAGCTATACCAGTAATATATATATATTTGTTCTCTAAAGGCATGCATTACATAGCTACCAGGAAGTCTTATGTCTAATTAAAAAGGAAATAAAAAGGAAAGGAAATATAAAGAAATAGATACAAATCACAAAAAATTTAACCACATGAGAGAAAATAAAACAATACTGATAATTACATTAAAAAGATGATCTGTGGACAGCATCAGCAAAATAATAAAGATGACATTTCTAACCTCTTATGAGCTATCATGGAAAGGTAGTTTCACTTGTGACAAAATTAAGCATTGCTATTTGCAAGTAGCTCATTAGCAGTAACTTTTTAAAAGGCTGTATTTATTAAATATAATAAACATGAATAAAATTATTATTTTTTAATTGAAGCATTCCAACCTATAAACAATTATGCTCTTACATTAATTTTTTGTACACACAAAATTTGCCAAAACACTAAAATGTCTAATACTGCACAATTTGGCAGTATTTTTAAGGCAAAGGTAACAGTGTCATATATGATTATATCCATTTCATCACAGGGAATATCTAACAAATACACACAGAAAACGTGTGATTTAGTAATGTATATCCTTACATACTATGTGCGCTACTAGTAAAACACTGTGCACATTGACAGTTGATATTTAGGCTTTGTCTGCTGTCATTAAAACCCAATTTAATTATCTGGGAGTATATTCAGTTATGGTGGTAGGATAGAGGGAGAGGTTCCTCAATGATATATTCTAGTGCACAGAGTTTCCCAAATAAAAGAAAAAGCTGGGTCTTCACATAGCTTAAAGGAAGAAAGAACTGCTCAAGGGGGAAAGAAATCTGCTTACAAATCACTGGGTTTAGGTATGGGGCATTCCAGGCAGACAGACGGCAAGAGCAGGCTTGAGAGAGATTAATTAGCTGCCAGAGAAGGAAGTCCCATTCAGAATTCTTTGCAGGTGAAAATGGACTAAAGTGACAGAGCATGACTGCACCACAAGGGATGGAAATGATTTGCACATTTCCATCAAAAACGTAAACACTGAAGCCTGATGCAATTTTCTCTCCATTGCTCTGTCTTCTATTTTCCTAACATTTTTGTAGAGAGAAGTTAGTTAACACGAAAAAGCTCTTTATCAACTACCTCCTATTTTTACTTTACTTCCCCTTTTTTCTTCTGTTGTTGTCCGTTGCGCTCCTTGATTTAATTTATTATTCTGGGAACCAAAGGATGGCTATTTTTCTCAACTATGAACTTGTTAAAAAATAGTTATCCACTCTTCTAGAGCAGATGCATTTTCATCTAAAATGTATTTCCAACTTGTAACTTGTAAGAGGACATTGTTTTAACACACAGTACACACACAGTAGCCCTTCGTGAGGTATTAAATTTTAAAGATTCTATTTCCTTGGTGTATTTGTTATAACACTATTAATATTGGATACGAAACTGTATTTTTGAAACTTCAAGCTTGTATGAACTTTTATATCAACAAAATGTGGTTAATGCAATTACAGAACATTTGCAAAAGAGCAGCAATATGTATTTAAGTGAAATGAAGAGAAGGGTAAAAGATATCTATCCTTGTTTAGGAAAAAATACTGGAATTCATTATCTTATTAACCCTTAGTAAGACCTAAATTTTATTTATATTTTACGCTACAGATTTATTTTTAAAAATTAGTAGTTAATTCTGGAAAATCTTTTGCTTTAGAGAGAGCTGAAATTAATAGCAAGAATATTTACATTCTCATTTTGTTTTATGTCGCGTTTCATCATTTTTCCTTGTGTCATCTCCTGTTCTCTCTTTTTGTCTCTAATTCTCTAAAAGGGGAACCCATATCCCTACATTTTTTTTTTCACTTTGTACTTAAATTATAAAGTCTCTCTTATTTTCTTAATTCTTTTACAATATGTATTAAAAAAAACACCCCAATATTATGGCCCAAGACTTTAACTGTTGCTGTTGATAGTCCCTAACTCCTGACTTTTTGCGACCCCTTGGACAGTAACCTGCCAGTCTCCTTTGTCCATGAGATTCTGCAGGCAAGAATACTGGAGAGGGTTTCCATTTCCTTTTCCAGGGGATCTTCTGAACCCAGGGATTGACAGGCAAATTCTTTACCAGTGAGCCACCTGGGAAGCCCCAGGCTTTAATTGTTGTTTATTCACTAAATTGTGTCTGACTCTTTTGCAACCCCATGGACTGTGGGAAGATTGTTTTCTGATCCTACCTCTCTGCTTTTTTTTTTTTTAATTTTTATTAGAGTAGCTGATTTCCAATGTTGTGTTACTTTCTGCTGTGCAGCAAATTGACCGAGTCAATTATGTTCACATATTATACACACACACACACATACATATTCTTTTTTAGATTTTTCTCATATAGGTCATTAAAGAGTATTGACTAGTGCTCCCTTTGTTCTACAACAGGTTCTTACTAGTTATCTATTTAATACATAGTAATGTGTATATGTCTTTTCATACTGTCATGGGGTTCTCACGGCAAGAATACTGGAGTGGGTTGCATTTTCTCCTCCAATGTATATGTTAATCCTAATCTCCTAATTTATGTGCCCCCCCCCCTCTTTCCCCTTTGGTAACCATAAATTTGTTTTCTACATCTGTGACTCTATTTATGTTTTATAAGTAAAAGACCTGGATTTTAAATATCATTTGTATAACTGAACGAACATACAACGATAATATTTATCATGAGGCTTATCTGAGATAAACATTATTTATGACAATAAATATATGAACTGAGAACTATCTCCAAATGGCAATAAAATTCTACTCTACCAATGTAAAAGGCAGATTTTCCAGCACCCTCAAATACCTGAAATATAATCAGGATTTGGAGAATAAAAGAAAAAAGGTGTATAAATAAAATAACCATAATTGAGTTGAGGACTTGCTTAGAGTACCCTCAAGTCCTTACTCAGATTGTTAAACAGTCAACTGAATTGTTTTTGCAAAGGATGCGAGTGCAGGGAGAAATTTAAGAGGCTGGAGCACTGTTCACTGATAACAATGAGGAAAACATGGATACTTGGCAATAAATGGCAGCAAACTGAATAATGGGAAAAAACAAAATAAAAAGACCAAATATTGAAATGGCAACCTAGGACAAATGAATAAAGACAAAAGCAAATAACTCTTTATATATCAACAGTTTCTACACTTAACACTATAGTTTAAGTTGGGACATATTGAGCATTTACTATTCTAAGTAATTTGCACACCATAACACTGGGAATACTGCGATTTGTAGTTGGCCCTAAATAGTCAAAGATTCCATAGTCAAAAAATCATAGAGACAAATTAAGGAAACAATTCCATTTACC
This sequence comes from Bos indicus x Bos taurus, assembly GCF_003369695.1. Classification (NCBI taxonomy): domain Eukaryota; kingdom Metazoa; phylum Chordata; class Mammalia; order Artiodactyla; family Bovidae; genus Bos; species Bos indicus x Bos taurus. The sequence goes on along the minus strand of NC_040077.1, from coordinate 101,884,053 downwards.
ACTACAATAAAATGAGTAAGATTCATAGGAATAAACCTGCCTAGGGCTCCCTGGTAGCTCAGCTCAGATGGTAAAGAATCCATCTACAATGCAGGAGGCCTGGGTTTGATCCCTGGGTTAGGAAGATCCCTTGGAGGAGGCATGGCAACCCACTCCATATTCTTGCCTCAAGAATCTCCATGGACTGAGTTGCCTGGTGAGCTATAGTCCATGGAGTTACAAAGAGTCGTACACGACTTGAGCAACTAGCACAGCACAGCACAGGGATACAAAAGATCTGCATACAGAAAACTATAAGACACTAATGAAAGAAATCAAAGATGACACAAACGGAGAAATACATCATGTCCTTGTTTGCTTGCTACTATTTAGTCACTCAGTCTTGTCCAACTCTTTGTGACCCCATGGACTGTAGTCTGCCAGGCTCTCTGTCCATGGGATTTCCCAGTCGAGAATACTGGAATGGGTTGCCATTTCCTTCCCCTCGGGACTTTCTGAACCCCAGGATCAAAACTGCATCTCCACATCTCCTGTACTGCAGGCAGATTCTTTACCACCAACTATACTATACTACCCAAAGCAATCTACAGATTCAATGCAATCCCTATCAAATTACCAATGGCATTTTTCACAGAACTAGAACAAAACATTTTACAATTTGTATGGAAACACAGAAGACCTCAAATAGTCAAAACAATCAAGAAAGAAAAATGCAGCTGGAAGAATCAAACTTTTTGACTTCAGACTACACTACAAAGTTATAGTCATCAAGACAGTATGGTACTGAAATAAAAACAAAAGTACATTAAATAGATCAATGGAACAAGATAGCACAGAGATCACCCATGCATCTATGAGCACTTTTTCTTTGACAAAGGGGGCGAGAATATACAATGGAGAAAAGACAGTCTCTTCAAGAAGTGGTGCTGGGAAATCTGGACAGGTACATGTAAAACAATGAAATTAGAACACTTCCTGACACCATACACAAATAAATGCAAAATAGATGAAAGATCTCTATGTAAAGCCAGAAACTATAAAACTCATAGTGGAAAACATAGGCAGAACACTCTTTGACATAAATCACAGCAAGATTCTCTTTGACCCACCTCCTAGAGTAATGGAAATAAAAACAAAAGCAATTGGGATGTAATTAAACTTAAAAGCTTCAGCACAGTAAAGGAAACTATAGACAAAATAAGACAACCTTTAGAATGGGAGAAAATAAATGCAAATGAAACAACTGACAAAGGAGCAGCTCATGCAGCTCAATACGAGGAAAGCAAACAATCCAATCAAAAAATGGGCAGAAGACCTAAGCAGGCATTTCTCCAAAGAAGACTTACAATGGTCATCAAACACGTGAAAAGATGCTCAATTAGAGAAATGCAAATCAAAACTACAATGAGGTATTACCTCACACTGGTCAGAATATGTGTGTGCTAAGTCACTTTAGTCATGTCTGACTCTTTGCAATGTTATGGACTATATAGCCCACCAGACTCCTCTGTCCATGGGATTTTCTAGACAAGAATATTGGATGAGTATTCTTCTCTAGGGAATCTTCCTGACCCAGAGATTGAACCCACATCTCTTATGTCTTCTGCACTGGCAGGAAGGCTTTTTACCACTAGTACCACCTGGGAAGCCCATTGGTCAGAATGGCCATTATTAAAAATTCTGCAAACAATAAATACTGGAGAAGGTGTGGTGAAAAGGGAATCCTCTTGCACTGTTGGTAGAAATGTAAATTGATATAGCCATTATGAAGAACAGTGTGGAGATTCTTTAAAAAACTAGAAATAAAATTACAATATGACCCAGAATTCCCACTACTGGGCATATACCCTGAGAAAATCATAACTGAAAAAGATACATGTACCCCAATGTTTGTTGCAGTGCTATTTACAATAGCCAGGACATGGAAGCAACTTAGATGTCCATCAACAGGTGAATATATGAAGAAGTTGTGGCACATATATACAATGGAGTATTACTCAGGCATAAAAAGGACAAATTTGAGTCAATTCCAGTGAGGTGGATGAACCTAGAGCCTGTGATAGAGTCAAGTTAGTCAGAAAGAGAAAAACAAGTATCATAATGTAATGCATGTACATGGAGTCTAGAAAAATGGTACTGATAAGCCTATTTGTAGGGGAGGAATAGAGACTCAGACATAGAGAACATACTTATGGACACAATGGGAGAAGAAGGTGTGACCAATTGATAAAGTAGCATGAAAATATATACATTACCATGTGTAAAACAGATAAGAGAATGGGAAGTTGCTGTATAACACAGGGAGCTCAACTTGGTGCTCTGTGACAACCCAGAAGAGTGGGATGGGATGAAAGCTGGGAAGGAGGTTCAAGAGGGAAGGGAGATATGAACACTTAATGACTGATACATGTTGTTATATGGCAGAAACCACACAACATTGTAAAGCAATTATCCTCCAGTTAAAATTAAACTAAAAATAAATATAAAAGAGAAGGATATATTTGAAAATATTAAAAAAAAAAAGATTCCATATTTGCAAACTGCCTGCTTGCAAATTTGTATTTACCATCCCCAAATCAACACTCTGCATGCATGTGCACATATGGGAATGCAAAATAACAACAAAATTGAGTCATGTGACATGCACATTTCCAACTGAGCTCCAAACAAGCCATGCTCTGTCTTATTGTTTCGTCTCTCATACTTCATACAGTGTTCTTTTTGCGGTCTGTTTAGTATTGTTACCTTTTTTGCATTTTTGTGGTAATTTCAGTGATTTTGCTGTTTTAAATGGCTCCTGAGTCCAGTCTTCCTACAGTTAGATCAGTTTTTAAAAGAACTCTGGCTTCTAAAAATTGTAACTAAAACTATCAAATGTCTTGTTTTTTCTGTAAAACAAAAAAGGTCAAAAGGATTGTTTTGAAGCATATCTTTCTTTGAAAAGAGATTTTTTTTCCTTAAAAAAGGATATAAATTAGCTTTAAAGATGATTGTGATGAACTTCCTTATCAACTGTAAGTTGATCAACAGATGTAACATTAAATAATTTAAACCCAAAATCTACTTCTGAAATCATATATTTAAACATCTTTCTCCAAAATATGTAAGTATAATATGATCAAAAGTAGCCACATTGAAACTTTGAGTCTTACACCCTTTTTCCTTTCCATGTCAATCCTCCAAAAGAGAACTTAGAAGCCAAATATCAGGAATGGGAAAAGACAGTAGCTTTAACCACAGAAGCATGGCTACAGGAGAGGAGGGATTCCAGCAAGCACAGCAGTAAGGAGAGAAAGCAGGGCTGAACGAGGGGGAAAGTCCTTAGAACATCCAGGCACTGGGTTGTTTGAGAAAAGAGACTTCAGTCAAGTTTTTCCTCTTACTCAGAGCTTTCATTCAAAACTCAGTGTCTTCTGATCATCAGTCAGTCAGTTCAGTCACTCAGTCATATCCAACTCTTTGCAAACCCATGGACTGTAGTACGACAGGTTTCCCTGTCCATCCTGTTTATTTCCTTCCAAGCCAATCACTAGGTGAAATTAACTTGATTACGTATGTCATTGTTCCCTCTCAAACCCAACAGTCAGTTCTGCCTAGAGTTGCACACTCCATAAAGACTCTGCCCTTATCTGTCATGTCCTATACATAGTGGATCCAGAGTAGGTATTCAATGTGCTGTGCTTAGTTGCTCAGTCTTCGTGATCCCATGGACTATAGCCCACAAGGCTCCTCTGTCCATGGGGATTCTGTAGGCACGAATGCTGGAGTGAGTAGCCTGTCCCTTCTCCAAGGGATCTTCCCAACCCAAGGATCAAACTCAATTCTCCTGCGTTGCAGGCAGATTCTTCACCAGCTGAGCTACTTATTATTAACGAAACTACAAATTTTCATTTTCTGTGAAGAGACACCATTACTTCCCAGCACTTAACCCTCAATCCAATAACATTTTCTTTGGACTTAGTCTTCAAATATTGAATATATTGTTTTAAAATAAGCTTAGCTTTATGTGGATTTCAATCAGCCACAAAGGAAAAGATTATATTATCAACATAAATGATCTAATAATTAATTCCCCATGAAGGAGCTTCAGAAACTGCCAGTATTTTAGTTTTCATTTCTCATCCAAAAGCAGAATTTAGTTAGCTTAAACTTCTGACCTTAATTCGTAAGCTTACTCTTAGGAATGAAATCTTCTTAAAAATATTAACTTGAAAAATTCTATGTTACCATCCTTGATGGTATCAATGTGAGTCAGTTTGATACATTTTTCCACTGTTATTTTAAAACGTATATAAAAATGAGGATTTTTAGATATTTGAATTGGGATAGAACCACTGGTAAAGAAAATATAAGAAAATATTTTAAGCCTTCCAGGGAAACTTTAGCTGTGCCATATGTATTATTTATGGCAAAGAGAGAGATGTTAGCAGTTGTGAAGAGTCTTTTCTAGGCTGTGAGCTTGAGTGCCTCTGTGGCCCTCTCAAACCCTGGATGTGCTTTCCCTGACACCCTTAGGCTTCCTTGAGGCTTTTCTGGACCCCTCCCTCCATGAAAAGCCACCTGAAAATAACCTATGCCACACATCAAATCCCTTAGATTTTCTTTGTTTCTAAAACATATTTACACTTTGGAATGTAAATGGAAAAGGGTATTTCCACTTCATAATTTTTGGGTCAGGCAGGCTTGGTGAGCAACTAGCTAATTTAATAAATTAATCTGTGATAATGAAATGAGAAGGCCTCCTTAAATTAGTATCCTCCCTCCCATTTCTCTGGGGCCCATTTCACCCAAGTATATTTGTTAATCATTACCTTTTAAATATTGTAATAAATATTATATAAAACCAAAATAAAGCCATTTATTTATTCTTCTTACAAAAGAAGTAATTCTAATTGTAGGAATATTAGTCCATACAAGAAAACAAAGAAATAAGATAGGAAGCTGGCGGCAAAATAAATATTCGGGGTCATGCAGGACCTTGTAATAACCTTTACATTATATGTTTAAGTCACTTGTCTGTGTCTGGATCTCTTCTTGATTATGTAAATACCTTTGTTCAATGGATACCTTTAAACAAGATATATCCATTTTATTTCCTATATAGTACAACTGTAATACAGAGAACAAAATTTGGATAAAGGGCACTTAAAAGCAGCCATGAATATGTAAGCAAATCAGTCAGATTGGTCTCTGATTCAGTGAACAGAAATACTTTAACAGTAATATTAATAATAGTAATTATTTTCTACTTGCACCTTAGTCTTCTAAACAACTTAAAAATTACTATCTCTCTCTGAAATATCTATCTAAATAATAGTTGGATTACAAGAGACATATGACTTCTAAAAGGGTCTCATTTTTTTTCTGTAACAAATTAACAAAACTCTGATCATTGTGTTCATCAGAAGATACAATAGACCAATTAGACCTAATTGATATCTATAGGACATGTCACTCCAAAACAATGAATTTCACCTTTTTCTCAAGTACACACGTAACCTTCTCCAGGATAGATCACATCCTGGGCCATAAATCGAGCCTTGGTAAATTCAAAAAAACTGAAATCATTCCAAGCATCTTTTCTGACCAAAATGCAGTAAGATTAGATCTCAATTACAGGAGAAAAACTATTAAAAATTCCAACATATGGAGGCTGAATAACACACTGCTGAATAACCAACAAATCAGAGAAGAAATCAAAAAAGAAATAAAAATACGCATAGAAACAAATGAAAATGAAAACACAACAACCCAAAACCTGTGGGACACCAAAAGCAGTGCTAAGGGGAAAGTTCATAGCAATACAGGCATACCTCAAGAAACAAGAAAAAAGTCAAATAAATAACCTAATTCTACACCTAAAGCAACTAGAAAAGGAAGAAATTAAGAACACCAGGGTGAGTATAAGGAAAGAAATCTTAAAAATTAGGGCATAAATAAATGCAAAAGAAACAAAAGAGACCATAGCAAAAATCAACAAAGCCAAAAGCTGGTTATTTGTAAAGATAAATAAAATTGACAAACCATTAGCCGGACTCATCAAGAAACAAAGGGAGAAAAATCAAATCAATAAAATTAGAAATGAAAATGGAGAGATCACAACAGACAACACAGAAATACAAAGGATCATAAGAGACTACTATCAACAATTATATGCCAATAAAATGGACAACGTGGAAGAAATGGACAAATTCTTAGAAAAGTACAACTTTCCAAAACTGAACCAGGAAGAAATAGAAAATCTTAACAGACCTATCACAAACACAGAAATTGAAACTGTAATCAGAAATCTTCCAGCAAACAAAAGACCAGGTCCAGACGGCTTCACAGCTGAATTCTACCAAAAATTTAGAGAAGAGCTAACACCTATCCTACTCAAACTCTTCCAGAAAATTGCAGAGGAAGGTAAACTTCCAAACTCATTATATGAGGCCACCATCACCTAATACCAAAACCTGAAAAAGATCCCACAAAAAAAGAAAACTACAGGTCAATATCACTGGTGAACATAGATGCAAAAACCCTTAACAAAATTCTAGCAGTCAGAACCCAACAACACATTAAAAAGATCATACACCATGACTAAGTGGGCTTTATCCCAGGGATGCAAGGATTCTTCAATATCCACAAATCAATCAATGTAATACACCACATTAACAAATTGAAAAATAAAAGCCATATGATTATCTCAATAGATGCAGAGAAAGCCTTTGACAAAATTCAACATCCATTTATGATAAAAACTCTCCAGAAAGCAGGAACAGAAGGAACATAGCTCAACATAATAAAAACTATATATGACAAACCCACAGCAAACATTATCCTCAATGGTGAAAAATTGAGAGCATTTCCCCTAAAGTCAGGAACAAGACAAGGGTGCCCACTTTCACCATTACTATTCAACATAGTTTTGGAAGTTTTGGCCACAGCAATCAGAGCAGAAAAAGAAATAAAAGGAATCCAAATTGGAAAAGAAGAAGTAAAACTCTCACTGTTTGCAGATGACATGATCCTCTACATAGAAAACCCTAAAGAGTCCACCAGAAAATTACTAGAGCTAATCAATGATTATAGTAAAGTTGCAGGATATAAAATCAACACACATAAATCCCTTGCATTCCTATACACTAATAATGAGAAAATAGGAAGAGAAATTAAGGAAACAATTCCATTCACCACTGCAACAAAAAGAATAAAATACTTAGGAATATATCTACCTAAAGAAACTAAAGACCTATATATAGAAAACTATAAAACACTGGTGAAAGAAATCAAAGAGGACACTAATAGATGGAGAAATATACCATGTTCATGGATTGGAAGAATCAATATAGTGAAAATGAGTATACTACCCAAAGCAATTTATAGATTCAATGCAATCCCTATCAAGTTACCAATAGTATTCTTCACAGAGCTAGAACAAATAATTTCACAATTTGTATAGAAATACAAAAAACCTCGAATAGCCAAAGCTATTTTGAGAAAGAAGAATGGAACTGGAGGAATCAACCTGCCTGACTTCAGGCTCTACTACAAAGCCACAGTTATCAAGACAGTATGGTACTGGCACAAAGACAGAAATATAGATCAATGGAACAAAATAGAAAGCTCAGAGATAAATCCATGCACATATGGACACCTTATCTTTGACAAAGGAGGCAAGAATATACAATGGATTAAAGACAATCTCTTTAACAAGTGGTGCTGGGAAAACTGGTCAACCACTTGTAAAAGAATGAAACTGGACCACTTTCTAACACCATACACAAAAATAAACTCAAAATGGATTAAAGATCTCAACGTAAGACCAGAAACTATAAAACTCCTAGAGGAGAACATAGGCAAAACACTCTCTGACATACATCACAGCAGGATCCTCTATGACCCACCTCCCAGAATATTGGAAATAAAAGCAAAAATAAACAAATAGGACCTAATTAAAATTAAAAGATTCTGCACAACAAAGGAAACTATCAGCAAGGTGAAAAGACAGCCTTCAGAATGGGAGAAAATAATACCAAATGAAGCAACTGACAAACAACTAATCTCAAAAATGTACAAATAACTCCTGCAGCTCAATTCCAGAAAAATAAACGACCCAATTAAAAAATGGGCCAAAGAACTAAATAGACATTTCTCCAAAGAAGACATACAGATGGCTAACAAACACATGAAAAGATGCTCAACATCACTCATTATCAGAGAAATGCAAATCAAAACCACTATGAGGTACCATTTCACACCAGTCAGAATGGCTGCAATCCAAAAGTCTACAAGCAATAAATGCTGGAGAGGATGTGGAGAAAAGGGAACCCTCTTATACTGTTGGTGGGAATGCAAACTAGTACAGCCACTATGGAGAACAGTGTGGAGATTCCTTAAAAAACTGGAAATAGAACTGCCTTATGACCCAGCAATCCCACTGCTGGGCATAGACACTGAGGAAGCCAGAATTGAAAGAGACACGTGTACCCCAATGTTCATCGCAGCACTGTTTATAGTAGCCAGGACACGGAAGCAACCTAGATGAATGGATGAGAAAGCTGTGGTACATATACACAATGGAGTATGACACAGCCAAAGAGACACTGATGTATAGATCAGTCTTATGGACTCTGTGGGAGAGGGAGAAGGTGGGGAGATTTGGGAGAATGGCATTGAAACATGTATAATATCATGTGTGAAACGAGTCACCAGTCCAGGTTCGATGCACGATACTGGATGCTTGGGGCTGGTGCACTGGGACGACCCAGAGGGAGGGTATGGGGAGGGAAGAGGGAGGAGGGTTCAGGATGGGGAACACAGGTATACCTGTGGCGGATTCATTTCGATATTTGGCAAAACTAATACAATATTGTAAAGTTTAAAAATAAAATTTTTAAAAAAAATAAAATGCAGTAAAACTTAAAAAAAAAAAAGAATACATCTGAGTCAGTTCTAATGAGGTGGATGAAACTGGAGCCTATTACATAGAGTGAAGTAAGCCAGAAAGAAAAACACTAATACAGTATACTAACGCATATATATGGAATTTAGAAAGATGGTAACGATAACCCTGTATGTGAGACAGCAAAAGAGACACAGATGTATAGAACAGTCTTTTGGACTCTGGGAGAGGGAGAAGGTGCGATGATTTGGGAGAATGACATTGAAACATGTATAATATCATATATGAAATGAATCACCAGTCCAGGTTTGATGCATGATACTGGATGCTTAGGGCTGGTGCACTGAGAAGACCCAGAAGGATGATATGGGGAGGTAAGAGGGAGGGGGGTTCAGGATTGGGAACACGTATATACCTGTGGTGGATTCATGTTGATGTATGGCAAAACCAATACAATATTGTAAAGTAATTAACCTCCAATTAAAATAAATAAATTTATATTAAAAAAATAAAATAAATGCATTGGGTGTTGAGGAAAAAAAAAGAATTAAATACCACAGGAATGATTTGATGTAGAAGATTTTTAAAAATCTTTAAAGAAGACTTTTTTGCCATAATTTTGTTTGTTCAACAGCGTCTACATTTCATATTGAAACTGAAGTGCTCTCTTTTCTTGGTTATTCATTTACTAGCCCATTAAAATATGCTACCTGGTTGTGTTCCTCCTCTTTATTAATAAGCAAATTATGTATCAGGGCTCACTGAATTTTACTGTTATCATGATGGCAACTCACACCTACTCATAAAATTGTACAGACACTGAACAAATTAATGCTTTTACAGAAAACCATCATCTGCAAAAAATATATTAAAGCAAATTTGAGAAAATATACACATGCTTTTCTTTATAATATCATATTGCACTAAAATTTCTTAACTTCCATCTGCTTTTTCCACCACAAAGTGAGTTGCGAGGATCTGAATATGTTGCTGGAAAAGTTCTGCAGAACCCTACAGATTATTCTAAAGTTCATTATCATCATTGCCTTGTTTGTGAGATGGAACACTACTGACCTGAAGATGAGGATCCTAAACAGAATGCCGTTTTCAACCCTCCTTTACCACATGCGTTTTACCTCTCCTATGTGCTGTGTCAAACCAGGGACAGAAATCTGCAGTGAGGACTCATACACAAAATACAGTAATGTGGACAGCTGAAGGTATTAGAATGCCATCTTGTTTCATGAGGTTATAAATATGTCCTATCATGTCTTTATATTTTATGACCTCCATTTTATTCCTTGGCAAATTCATATGTGACATAGCCAATCACTCATGTCAAGAATTTAAAACTACCAGCATTTCAACAAAGAAGCACACAGTAGTTTTTGTTTTTAACTGTATTTTATCTTTGGATTCAGGATCTTTCTTAAATAAAATCTGGGTTTGACATGAAGAAACACTGTTTTCTTATTAAGCATATCTTTCTAAAACGTGATAGAGACACATATGGTATCAGTATTACCTTCACTTAAAGTAGGATTTCCCCTGCTTTTTTGTGGCCTGGATGTGGTACTGGACTCAATCTGGGTTCAATTTCCAGAAAAGAAATTGGGATTGAATACTGAGTATAATGGTAAGGCAGTGAGTGCCATTAAAATTATGCTTTAGGGTATTTAGTTTTAAATGTGTATTTTTCTTTAGAACAATCATAATCAACAAACTATATTTATGCAAATATAATAGTCTTGTTAAAATCACTTCATTCCACTGAATCATATAAATATGGCAATACCTTCTGCACTGTGTGATTGGTCCATTGACCTTGACGCTTTCTGCTCATAAGAATGGGTCTAAAAAGATTTTCTCACAAATTTCAAAATTAAATAAATATGTCTTCTATGTAATTCTATCCTTTGGGTGTTAGCAGCAGCTGTTACCTGCAGGGTGTCATTCTCTGTCAACTGTCTCTTAGTTTCATGCTAAGCACACTCTTTTGTTTAAATGAGGCAGTGAAGCAGCTCAAACTCTGCTTGCTTCAAGCAAACATGATCTGCCTGAGCTTGTGCTTGTCACTTCTTAGCTCATTATGCTGCTGTTAGTTTTGCTTGAAGTATTTTGTTCATCCGTTGGGTATGGCCACCCTTCATCAGATTGCTATGTAATTGCTTTCTCATTTCAGGTACTATCTGTTTTCATTACATGACTGGTCAGCACAGCTGAACGTTGATAAGGATGACTTATATTCCTATTAGACATCTGTATTGTAAGGCCAACTTTTATATAACTTTGTTTTATCATTTGTATATAGCATCATTTGTACATGATAGAAATATCAATGCATATAAACATGTCAATTATTCCCAACAAATCTTAATTTCATGTTTATATAATTAAGAATTCTTATGTTGAGCTAAATAATTTATTATGTATTTTTTGCCCCCCCCCCCATCAATTGGTACTAGTCTAACTACTTCATACTGTAATTCTTAATTCTATGAAATCTATTGGCCTTTTTGAAAAAGAAATATATTTAAAGCTCCATCTACTCAATAGAAATAAAAGATAATAATTTAAAAAGCCAATATAGTAGTCTAACTGCAATGTGCAAAGAAATGAAAAGCAAGTAATTTTAGCAAAATATTGTTTTTCAAAGTATAAATGCTTAGATTCAACTGAATTAGGGCTTCCCAGGTGGTGCTAATGGTAAAGATTCTGCCTGCCAATGAAGAAGACCTAAGAGACTCAGGTTTGATCCCTAGATCAGGAAGATCCCCTGGAGGAGGGCATGGCAAACCACTTCAGTATTCTTACTTGGAAAATCCCATGGATAGAGGAGCCTGGCAGGCTATAGTCCATGGGGTCACACAGAATTGGACATGACTGAAGTGACTTAGCATGTACACACACAGCTACATTAGGAGACATAATTATGGAACCAGAGGCTCACATCTACGGAATCATCATGGCTACAACTGTGATGAATGCAAACTGTTAAGGTATTCTGTCTAGAACTCAAATTCAAGTGGCCCTACTGCCATGAGGTGATTTCATGCAAAGGTAAACAACTGTTATCATGTTTCAATAAAAATTAAATATTCCAATGACTTACAAAGTAGTTGAATTCCTAAAGAACAGCATATACTAAAATTTTCTAAAGAATGCTGTGGTTTACTTTCAATGTGAAACTAGTCCTTGGCTAAAAATAAAAATTTAAGATTATCAACAGATTTTTTCTTTCAACTTCATGAATATGCATAGGGGCTTTAAGAAGTCATGATGTATACAAAAATTTGTTCATTATGTAGGACTGTCCTAATCAGCAAGATGTATAGCATGCCAGGTCCCAACCACTTTACTGCCCATTAATCTGAAATAAGACAAAAACACTTTGTGAATCACAAAAACATCACTCTGAAGGCTGTATTGCTCACTGCCCTGGTAAACTACAGACTTCATGGCAAATAGATGGGGGAACAGTGGAAACAATGTCAGACTTTATTTTTCTGGGCTCCAAAATCACTGCAGATGGTGGTTGCAGCCATGAAATTAAAAGACGCTTACTCCTTGGAAGGAAAGTTATGACCAACCTAGATGACATATTAAAAAGTAGAGACATTACTTTGCCAACAAGGTCCGTCTAGTCAAGGCTATAGTTTTTCCAGTGGTCAGGTATGAATGAGAGTTGGACCATAAAGAAAGCTGAGCACAGAAGAATTGATGCTTTTGAACTGTGGTGTTGGAGAAGACTCTGAGAGTCCCTTGTACTGCAAGGAGATCCAAGCAGTCCATCCTAAAGGAGATCAGTCCTGGGTGTTCATTGGAAGGACTGATGCTGCAGCTGAAACTCCAATACTTTGGCCACCTGATGTGAAGAGCTGACTCATTGGAAAAGACCCTGGTGCTAGGAGGGATTGAGGGCAGGAGGAGAAGGGGATGACAGAGGATGAGATGGTTGGATGGCATCACCGACTCGATGGACATGGGTTTGGGTGGACTCCGGGATTTGGTGATGGGCAGGAAGGCCTGGCATGCTGTGGTTCATGGGGTTTCAAAGAGTCAGACACAACTGAGCAACTGAACTGAACTGAATGATTAAATTGTTGACTCTGTCATTTATTCTTACTGCCCAATGCATTGCCCAGAAAACACTCTGAAATCCATACATTAAAGCTTTTAGGAAAGCCAATTATGCATTTATTATTTTTCTCCTTTACATTAATTTAAAATATAAACTGGTTGCAGTTTGGTGCTTGACTCATAGCTATCTCAGCTCCAGTAGCTGAAGTATCAGAAGTTGGAAAAGCAGCAGGAGACAAGCGAGGAGGATCAGGAGGACCAGAATGTGGGAAATATATGGAATCAGATGAAGAAATGCAACATGAGGATGCTAAAAGTAAAGAAAGGTGGGATTTAGAGAAGGAAGAAGCTGGGAAACCCTCTGCCTGCTGCCATCCCTATCAGGTACAGTAGTACCTTGCTCCCATCAGTCAAGCTTATCATGGAGAAAAAGGATTATGCAACAAAATTCTATAGCTGTTTTAAAATTTTCACATAGAGTATCTTTTTGAGTGAATTCTCAGAGAAATAATGAATGGATGAATTCCAAAAAGGGTAATTTACCTCTCAGCTTCTAATATGATCTTTTCTTACAATGTAACTCTAGCATTTTGGCTAAGAAAAAACACTTCCATCTATATTCAAATATAGTAACAGTCAATTTTTATTTTTATATAAACTGCAATTGAGGACCATACACATGTCTAATTATTCTTATGCCAAAGCAAAAGGTGAAGAAACAGAAATATAAAAGGGGAAGGTATTCAGTTTAGATCTGACATTTTTCCAGTAAGCATAAAGATCACACTATGTCACATATTTGTTGAACTAAAAAAAAAGTACCTTAATAACCATTATAAATGGTTGTTCTAAAATTCAATGTAATATTTAAATTTGTTGACACTTTACATTACTTATAGGACTGTTTAATATGACTTACTTTCTAAAAGTTTTATAGGAAGAGTACCAGGGTTTAGGGTTTAGGGTTATGAATCAATTCCAAAATTTACATGACTCTAGACAATCACATGTACTCTACATTTATGTATAATCCGGATAAAGCAGAAAATGTCTGAAATTATTTTGAGAGTTGTAAAAGGCTGGCTAAACATTACTCGGTATTATTTATTTCCCCTATTATTTATATCCCCTATCTATCTATCAAGATGATAAGAATTTGATCATTCCCATCAGGAATGATTTCTGCTAAAAGTTGTTATCTTAGACTTTTACATAACAGTACAGGTATGACTATTCTTGACTAAAGTCAACTACAGAGATATGAGAATTAGTTGGGTCACATGGAGTAGGCATTTCTACTAAGGTCATGCTCAAATGAATTTATTAAGCTGGAGTTTTAGAAACAAGGGAAGTTTTTCATACTCATAATTTTAATATGCCTTTTAAAAAATCCAGGCTATAGAAAAACATAGACACAGAAGACATCAGTTAGGAGATGATTATTCACTTTGTAAAAGGATTCTCCACAGGATTCCATTGAATACTGCACTCTCCTGAAACAGTGAAAGTGAAAGTGAAGTCACTCAGTCCTGTCCGACTCTGCAACCCCATGGACTGTAGCCTATCACACTTCTCTGTCCATGAGATTTTCCAGGCAAGAGTACTGGAGTGGGTTGCTGAACAGTGAGTTTGACTTAAAGCGGACTTTCAGGAATACATTTGTGTAAACTGAAGGACACCAAATATTCACACTAACTATTCTCCAGGGACAATTCAGCGTCTCGTTTTCATTCAAAAAGCCTGGGGACAAACAACAGTACTTGTAAAGGAAGTCAATGGATTCTTGGGCTACTCTCCTCATTTTTCTTAGGAAATGAGGTTTTGAGGAATCCGGGCACAAAGAGAATGATCCACTCATGGTCACAGTCTTTTCACTATCCTGCAATAAGGCTCTTTCTAAAATCAGGGTTTGCAGCATTTGGCCCTGTAACATGTGAGAATTTTTTCTTAACAAAATAGAAAACCCCATGGTAACACACCAGATGATAACGCAAATGTAGATAAAATGCAATTGACATTTGTTCTTTCTTCCTGTGAATTGGGCTAGATAAAGGTTCTATCTACTAAATGGTAGCTTGGAAGAAATACAGAGAAGGATGAGGATAGCCAAGCAAACATTAGGGAACTCTCCCAGAAAATGAGGAAGCAAAGAGGCATGCCCTGCCCTCAGTTTCCCCAGGCCAAATTTAGAGATTGGGTCCTCAAAATAATCACTAACTGGGAACTCATTCTCACTGTCCTAGTAGTTCCAGCCCATTATAGAATCCAGCACCAGCCTTGTACCCAGCATAGATTTGGATGCAGCATTTATCCCCCTATAATTGCTAGCTGAGCAGCCTAGCCTTGGCTATTTTAGTAACTGCAATAATAGGATCTCCTATATTATACAATTGAATTGTCTACATTTATAGAAAATATTTCTGATATTTTTCTAGGAATTACATTAAACTTACATATAAGTTTGTGGAGAATCGACATCTTTATTATTTTGAGTTTTTAAAACCATTGGCATGGTCTGTTTCTGATTTACTGAGTCTTCCTGGATGTATTTCTTTAGTATTTGTAATTTCAGCACTTAGATATTGTACTTTTTAAAATTCATAACTATGTATCACCATTCCTGGAGCTACTGTGAACAGTTATTTTTTTAATTGATATAACCATACATTATTATTATACAGAAATAAGATTGTTTTTGTTTGTAGACCTTATATTCTGCAACTTTGTTGAATTTCTATCTCACAATTTTAATATATTGTGCTTTTATCCAATTAGGCTATTTCTAAGTCCCCTGTGATTTATTCCTCTTTGACCCTTGAAGTCTTTAAAACGTGTTTTCAAAATATACGGAGATATTCCAAATATCTTTCTGTTACTGATATCTAATTTAATTCAGTTTTCTACCAGAAATACACTCTGAATGATTTAAATCATTAAAAATGTATTGATCTCATTGTATGGCCCAACACAGTCTATCGTGGTGGTGTTCCATGTACACTTATAGAGAATATGTATTCTGTTGCTGTTGGGTGGAGTGTTGTATAAATCTCAATTAGGGAAATTTGGTTTGCAGTGTTGTTCAAGTTATCTACATTTTCACTGATTTTCTATTTGTTCTAAGAAGGACTGATAGCATGTACTTGTATGAATGGCTTTGGTTTATATAAATGAGTTAGGAACTACTCCCCTCCCTGGAACAGCTTAGGCATTCATCCCACTACTTATCTATTTGTATCTTAATACTACTGTCTTAACTTCCTGTTTATAATCCCTTCCTTTTCACCTTTCAATTGGCTATTTCTTGACAGTGTAAAATGCATGTACTTAAAGTAGATAGCATATTGAAAAGCAGAGACATTACTTTGCCAACAAAGGTCCGTCTAGTTAAGGCTATGGTTTTTCCTGTGGTCATGTATGGATGTGAGAGTTGGACTGTGAAGAAAAGTGAGCACCGAAGAATTGATGCTTTTGAACTGTGGTGTTGGAGAAGACTCTTGAGAGTCCCTTGGACTGCAAGGAGATCCAAGCAGTCCATTCTAAAGGAGATCAGCCCTAGGATTTCTTTGGAAGGAATGATGCTAAAGCTGAAACTCCAGTCCTTTGGCCACCTCATGCGAAGAGTTGACTCATTGGAAAAGACTCTGATGCTGGGAGGGATTGGGGGCAGGAGGAGAAGGGGACGACAGAGGATGAGATGGCTGGATGGCATCACTGACTCAGTGGACGTGAGTCTGAGTGAACTCTGGGAGTTGGTGATGGACAGGGAGGCCTGGAGTGCTGCGATTCATGGGGTTGCAAAGAGTCGGACAAGACCGAGCGACTGAACTGAAAGTAGTATTTCCTCTTATCCTGGGAATTTTTTTCATAATTTGTTCAAAATAAATATAGTTCCTCTCTTGTGGCACTTAGAACTTAGCTTATGTGTTATTAATTTCATTTATTCAAATTTAAGGATTTTGTGGCTAAAGAATGTGCATGTGATTTTAGATCTGTACGGAGCTCCATATTGTCCTAACAATGGCAAATACATATTTAATTGAGGAATTAAATATCAGTCAAGTGGGAAGAACTAGAATTGTCTAAGATTATAATTCTTATCTCAGACAAATGCCAGAGAGTTAAAATGGAAACAGGAACAGTGGCATATTAGTTTGTGAAAAAGTATTTGGAGAATTCAATCCAGAAATAAAAGGTACAACCTGACTTATTAAACATATCTGTTTTAAACTTAACTTGATTTATCAGAAAATTAATCAAGGATTGAAAGCATAGGTAGCATGGATCATTAAAAACAAAGTACTCGATTCAAAATTCAACCTGCTCTTCTCCTGCAGGTTGTTAAAGCTGTGAGGTGTGAGTACAGATCTAATTCAGTTAAAATGAGGGTGGCAAAAATATACAATGGAGAAAAAATAATCTCTTTACCAAGTGGTGCTGGGGAAGCTGGTCAACCACCTGTAAACGAATGAAGCTAGAACACTTTTTAACCCCATACACACAAGAAAAACCTCAAGATGGATTAAAGATCTAAATATAAGACCAGAAACTATAAAACTCCTAGAGGAAATCATAGGCAGAACACTCTGACATAAATCATAGTAAGATCCTCTATGGCCCACCTCTCAGAGTAACAGAAATCAAAGTAAAAAAAAAAAAAGGACCTAATTAAGCTTAAAAGCTTTTGCACAATGAAGGAAACTATAAGCAAGGTGAAAAAAAAGCCTTCAAAATGGGGGAAAATAATAGCAGATGAAGCAACTGACAATTAATCTCAAAAATATACTAGCAGCTCAGGCAGCTCAATACCGGAAAAATAAATGACCCAATCAAAAAATGGGCCAAAGAACTAAACAGACATTTCTCCAAAGAAGACATACAGATGGGTAACAAACACATGAAAAGATGCTCAACATCACTAATTATCAGAGAAATGAAAATCAAAACCACAATGAGGTACCATCTCATACTGGTCACAATGGCTGCCATCAAAAACTCTACAAACACTAAATGCTGGAGAGGGTGTGGAGAAAAGGGAACTGTCTTACACTGCTGGCAGGAATGCAAGCCAGTATAGCCACTATGGAGAACAATGTGGAGATTCCCTAAACAACTGGAAATAGAAATGCCATATTATCCAGCAATCCCACTGCTGGGCATACACACTGAGGAAACCAGAACTGAAAGAGATCCCAATGGGGTACACAACGTGGACCCCAGTGTTCATTGCAGCAATGTTTACAATAGCTGGGACATGGAAGGAACCTAGATGTCCACTGGCAGATGAATGCATAAGAAATTTGTGGTACATATACACAATGAAATATTATTCAGCTACTAAAAATAACACATTTGGGTCAGTTCTAAAGATGAGGTGCATGAAACTGGAGCCTATTATACAGAGTGAAGCAAGTAAGAAAGAAAAACACCAATACAGTGCATTAATGCATATATATATATATATATATATATATATATATATATTTATATATGGAATTTAGAAATATGGTAATGATGGCCCTGTATATGAGATAGTAAGAGACACAGATATAAAGAACAGACTTTTGGACTCTGTGGGAGAAGGCAAGGGTGGGATGATTTGAGAGAATGGCATTGAAACATGTTTATTACCACATGTGAAAAAGATGACCTGTCCAAGTTAGATGCATGAAACAGGGCACTCAAAGCCAGTGCACTGGGATGACCGTGAGAGATGGGATGGGGAGAGAAGGAGGAGGGGGTTCAGGACCAGGGACACATGTATACCCGTGGCTGATCCATGTCAATGTATGGCAAAAACCACCACAATATTGTGAAGTAATTAGCCTCCAATTAAAATTAATTAATTAATTTAAAAATGAGGGTGGTAGGCAGTGGGTGTGGCAGATAAGTTTGGAATTATTAGTGGCTAAGTAGAAAGGAAGGCTTCTGCCATGGCTCAGAGGATAAAGAATCTGCCTGCCAATGTAGGAGGCTCTGGTTTGATCCTTGGGTAGGGAAGATACCCTGGAGGAGGAAATGGCAACCCATTCTAGTACTCTTGCCTGCAAAATTCCATGGACAGAGGAGCCTGGCTGGCTACAGTCACAAAGAGTTGGACACAACTGAGCACAAGCACAGATGGAGTACAAAGGACAGAATCCAGGGTTCAGGATTGGGTTAAAAAAAAAGTTTAAATATCAAACTGTAATCTCTAGCATACGGTAGGAGTTTAGACTGCACTGATTGAATGAATGAGTGATGGATAGATGAATGAATATAATTCATGACCAATTAACAAGACTCTTACGATGTTGACCAAATGAACTTTAGATGTTCTTCTATTTTCTCCCACTGGGACTCTCATAGAGAATAAGCATGATAAGATTTCAGGATCAATAAAACAATGATTTGTAACATTTTGCTCTGTTCCTCTTTTATCATAAAATAAGCTTTAAAAAGTTTTTGGATACTTTCGTAGATTTTTTGCTGGGTGCAGAAAAATTGACTACTAATTGTTTTCATTTAACTGCTATTGTTAAAAAGACAAATGCTTGTTTTATTAAACTGGTATAGTTGTATACAGGGTTTAGTTTCTTTTTACCCAATTTTACAAGTTATAGAATGGTATGGCTTAAAATCTACTATATTTACTAAAGAAATATGAAAACTTGAGTATTTCTTAGCTTAAAAATTTGTGACAACTGTTTGGTACAAGTTTTATAAACTAATATTTTTATAAGATGATTTAATAATTTTATAGAATTATTTTCAACAGCATCAAAAACATACTTAGAACTTATGCTACATCTTATCATTGCTTTCAAAAATTTAACATTTTTATCAAACATTTTTAGACAGAGATTTTGTTACAGAAGAAAAGTGCTTTAAAAAGCTCATTGTGTTTGTTAGCCATCTGTATGTCTTCTTTGGAGAAATGTCTATTTAGTTCTTTGGCCCATTTTTTGATTGGGTCGTTTATTTTTCTGGAGTTGAGCTGTAGGAGTTGCTTGTATATTTTTGAGATTAGTTGTTTGTCGGTTGCTTCATTTGCTATTATTTTCTCCCATTCTGAAGGCTGTCTTTTCACCTTGCTAATAGTTTCCTTTGATGTGCAGAAGCTTTTAAGGTTAATTAGGTCCCATTTGTTTATTTTTGCTTTTATTTCCAATATTCTGGGAGGTGGGTCATAGAGGATCCTGCTGTGATGTATGTCGGAGAGTGTTTTGCCTATGTTCTCCTCTAGGAGTTTTATAGTTTCTGGTCTTACGTTGAGATCTTTAATCCATTTTGAGTTTATTTTTGTGTATGGTGTTAGAAAGTGGTCCAGTTTCATTCTTTTACAAGTGGTTGACCAGATTTCCCAGCACCACTTGTTAAAGAGATTGTCTTTAATCCATTGTATATTCTTGCCTCCTTTGTCAAACATAAGGTGTCCATATGTGCGTGGATTTATCTCTGGGCTTTCTATTTTATTCCATTGATCTATATTTCTGTCTTTGTGCCAGTACCATACTGTCTTGATAACTGTGGCTTTGTAGTAGAGCCTGAAGTCAGGTAGGTTGATTCCTCCAGTTCCATTCTTCTTTCTCAAGATTGCTTTGGCTATTCGAGGTTTTTTGTATTTCCATACAAATTGTGAAATTATTTGTTCTAGCTCTGTGAAGAATACTGTTGGTAGCTTGATAGGGATTGCGTTGAATCTATAAATTGCTTTGGGTAGTATACTCATTTTCACTATATTGATTCTTCCAATCCATGAACATGGTATATTTCTCCATCTATTAGTGTCCTCTTTGATTTCTTTCACCAGTGTTTTATAGTTTTCTATACAGAGGTCTTTAGTTTCTTTAGGTAGATATATTCCTAAGTATTTTATTCTTTCCATTGCAATGGTGAATGGAATTGTTTCCTTAATTTCTCTTTCTGTTTTCTCATTATTAGTGTATAGGAATCCAAGGGATTTCTGTGTGTTGATTTTATATCCTGCAACTTTACTATAGTCATTGATTATTTCTAGTAATTTTCTGGTGCAGTCTTTAGGGTTTTCTATGTAGAGGATCATGTCATCTGCAAATAGTGAGAGTTTTACTTCTTCTTTTCCCATTTGGATTCCTTTTATTTCTTTTTCTGCTCTGATTGCTGTGGCCAAAACTTCCAAAACTATGTTGAATAGTAATGGTGAAAGTGGGCACCCTTGTCTTGTTCCTGACTTTAGAGGAAATGCTTTCAAAAGATGCTCAACATCACTCATTATCAGAGAAATGCAAATCAAAACCACTATGAGGTACCATTTCACACCAGTCAGAATGGCTGCGATCCAAAAGTCTACAAATAATAAATGCTGGAGAGGGTGTGGAGAAAAGGGAACCCTCTTACACTGTTGGTGGGAATGCAAACTAGTACAGCCACTATGAGAACAGTGTGGAGATTCCTTAAAAAACTGGAAATAGAACTGCCTTATGATCCAGCAATCCCACTGCTGGGCATACACACTGAGGAAACCAGAAGGGAAAGAGACACGTGTACCCCAATGTTCATCGCAGCACTGTTTATAATAGCCAAGACATGGAAGCAACCTAGATGTCCATCAGCAGATGAATGGATAAGAAAGCAGTGGTACATATACACAATGGAGTATTACTCAGCCATTAAAAAGAATACATTTGAATCAGTTCTAATGAGGTGGATGAAACTGGAGCCTATTATACAGAGTGAAGTAAGCCAGAAGGAAAAACATAAATACAGTATACTAACGCATATATATGGAATTTAGAAAGATGGTAACAATAACCCTGTGTACGAGACAGCAAAAGAGACACTGATGTATAGAACAGTCTTATGGACTCTGTGGGAGAGGGAGAGGGTGGGAAGATTTGGGAGAATGGCATTGAAACATGTAAAATATCATGTAGGAAATGAGTTGCCAGTCCAGGTTCGATGCACGATGCTGGATGCTTGGGGCTGGTGCACTGGGACAGCCCAGAGGGATGGTATGGGGAGGGAGGAGGGGGAGGGAGGAGGGAGGAGGCTTGGGGATGGGGAACACATGTATACCTGTGATGGATTCATTTTGATATTTGGCAAAACTAATACAATTATGTAAAGTTTAAAAATAAAATAAAATTAGAAAAAAAAATACATTTTAATTAAAAAAAAAAAAAAAAAAGCTCATTGTGTTACACAGAGAAACAAAACCCCAAAACTGGTTGACTTGGATAGGAGGGGCTCATTTTTTCCTTTATTTATTTATGATATACTTTTGGAGGACCTCCATTTAGAAAATACAGAATATAGAATATATAAAATATAGAACATAGACATGTTCTAAACAGTGGAGAAATAACTACAGAGAGAATGAAGAGATGGAGCCAAAGAGAAAATAATGCCCAGGTGTAGATGTGACTGGTGAAGGAAGAAAAGAACGGTGCTGTAAAGAACAATATTGCACAGGAACCTGGAATGTCATATCCATGAATCAAGGCAAATTGGAAGTGGTCAAACAGGAGATGGCAAGAGTGAACTTTGACATTTTAGGAATCAGCAAACTAAAATGGACTGGAATAGGTGAATTTAATTCAGATGACCATATATCTACTACTGTGGGCAAGAATCCCTTAGAAGAAATTCAGTAGGCCTCAAGGTCAACAGAAGACTGAAATGCAGTTACTTTGGTGCAATCCCCAAAATGACAGAATAATCTCTGTTCATTTCCAAAGCAAACGATTAAATACAACAGTAATCCAAGTCTATTCCCCAACCACTAATGCCAAAGAAGCTGAAGTTGAATGGTTCTATGATTACCTACAAGACCTTGTAGAACTAATACCCAAAAAAAGATGCTTTATTCATCATAGTGGACTGGAATGTAAAAGTAGGAAGTCAAGAGAAGCTGGAGTAACAGGCAAGTTTGACTTAAGAGTACAAAGTGAAGCATGGCAAAAGTTAACAGTTATGTCAAAAGAATACACTGGTCAGAGCAAACACTCTCTTTCAACAACACAAGAGAAGACTCTACACATGGACAGCACCAGATGGTCAATACCAAAATCAGACTGATTATAATCCTTGCAGCTGAAGATAGAGAAGCTCTATACAGTCAGCAAAAACAAGACAAAGAGCTGACTGTGGCTCACATCGTGAACATCTTATTGCAAAATTCAGAGTTACATTGAAGAAAGTAGGGAAAACCACTAGGCTATTCAGGTATGACTTACATAAAATCCCTTATAATTATACAGTGGAAATGGCAAATAGATTCAAGGGATTAGATCTGATAGAGTGCCTGAATAACTATGGATGGAGGTTTGTGATACTGTATACGAAGCAGTGATTAAGACAATCCCCAAGAAAAAAGAAATGCAAAAAGTCAAAATGGTTGTCTGAAGAGGCATTACAACTAACTGAAAAGAGAAGTGAAAGGCAAATTAAAAAGAGAAAGCTATACCCTAATGCAGCTATACCCGAATGTAGAGTTCCAAAGAATAGCAAGGAGATGATCAGTGTAAAGAACTAGAGGGAAACAATAGAATGGGAAACAAATAGAGATCTCTTCAAGAAAATTAGAGATACCAAGGGAACATTTCATGCAAATATGGGCACAATAAAGGACAGAAACGGTATGGACGCAACAGAAGCAGAAAATATTAAGAAAAGGTGGCAAGACTACATGGAAGAACTATACAAAAAAAATTTTCATGACGGAGATAAACACGATCGTGTGATCACTCACCAAGAGCCAGACATCCTGGAATGCGAAGTCAAGTAGGCTTTAGGAAGCGTCACTACCAACAAAGCTAGTGGAGGTGATGGAATTCCAGTTGAGCTATTTTAAGTCCTAAAAGATGATGCTGTGAAAGTGCTGCACTCAATACACCTGCAATTTGGAAAACTCAGCAGTAGCCACAGGACTAGAAAAGGTCAGTTTTCATTCCAATCCCAAAGAAAGGCAGTGCCAAAGAATGTTCAAACTACTGCACAATTGCACTCATCTCACATGCTAGCAAAGCAATGCTTGAAATTCCCCAAACCAGGCTTCAACAGTGTGTGAAACGTGAACATCCAGATGTGCAAGCTGGATTTATAAAAGACAGAGGAACCAAAGATCAAATTGCCAACATCCATTCAGTTCAGTTCACTCACTCAACCATGTCTGACTCTTTTGCAACCCCATGGACTGAAGTACACCAGGCTTCCCTGTCCATCTCTAACTCTTGGAGCTTGCTCAAACTCATGTCCATTGATTCAGTGATGCCATGCAACCATCTTATCCTCTGTCATCCTCTTTCCCTCCTGCCTTCAATCTTTCCCAGCATCAGACATTTTTTTCAAATGAGTCAGTTCTTTGTATCAGGAGGTCAAAGTATTAGAGTTTAAGCTTTAGCATCAGTCATTTCAATGAATATTCAGGACTAATTTCTTTTAAGACTGACTGGTTTGATCTCCTTGCAGTCCAAGGGATTCTCAAGGGTCTTCTCCAACACCACAGTTCAAAAGCATCAATTCTTCAGCACTCAGCTTTCTTTATGGTCCAACTCTCACATCCATACATGACTACTGCAAAACCTATAGTTTTGACTAGATGGATCTTTGTTAACAAAGTAATGTCTCTGCTTTTTAATATGCTGTCTAGGTTGGTCATAGCTTTCCTTCCAAGGATCAAGTGTCTTTTAAATTTCATGGCTGCAGTCACCATCTGCAGTGATTTAGGAGCCCCCCAAAATAAAGTCTGTCACTGTTGCCATTGTCTACCCATCTATTTACCATGAAATGAAGGGACTGGATGCCATGACCGTAGTTTTCTGAATGTTGAGTTTTAAGCCAACTTTTTCACTCTCCTCTTTCACTTTTATCAAGAGGCTCTTTAATTATTCTTGGCTTTCTGCCATAGGGTGGTGTCATCTGCATATCTGAGATTACTGATATTTTTCCTGCAAATCTTGAGGCCAGGTTGTGCTTCATCCACCTCAGCATTTCACATGATGTACTCTGCATATAAGTTAAATAAATGGGTGGCAATATGCATCCTTGACATACTCCTTTCCCAATTTGGAACCAGTCTATTGTTTCAGTTCTGTTACTTCTTGACTTACTTGTTACTTCTTACATACTTCTCCAGAGGCAAGCAACGTGGTTTGGTATTCCCATCTCTTTGAGAAGTTTCCACAGTTTGTTGTGATCCCTAAAGTCAGAGGCTATAGCATAGTAAATAAAGCAGAAATAGATGTTTTTCTGGAACTCTCTTGATTTTTTATGATTCAATGGATATTTGTAACATGACCTCTGGTTCCTCTGCCTTTTGTAAATCCAACTGAACCTCTGGAAGTCATGGTTCATGTACTGTTGAAGCCTGGCTTGGAGAATTTTGAGCATTACTTTAATCACATGTGAGATGAGTACAACGGCGGTAGGTAGTCTGAACAATCTTTTGCATTGCCTTTCATTGGGACTGAAATGAAAACTGACCTTTTCCAGTCCTGTGGCTACTGCTGAGTTTTCCAAATTTGCTGGCATATTGAGTGTAGCACTTTCACAGCATCATCTTTTAGGATTTGAAATAGCTCAGCTGGAATTCCATCACCTCAGATAGCTTTGTTGGTACTGATGCTTCCTAAGGCCCACTTAATTTTACATTCCAGGATGTCTGCCTCTAGGTGAGTGACCACACCATTATGGTTATCTGAGTCATGACGATCTTTTTTGTATAGTTCCTCTGTGTGTTCTTTCCACCTCTTCTTAATATCTTCAGCTTCTGTTAGGTCCATACCATATCTTTGCATGAAATGTTCCCTTGTTATCTCTAATTTTCTTAAAGTGATATCTACTGTTTCCCATTCTATTGTTTTTTTCATATTTCTTTGCACTGATCATTGAGAAAGTCTTTCTTATCTCTCCTTGCTATTCTTTGGAATTCTGCATTAAGATTGATATACCTTTCCTTTTTTCCTTTGCCTTTCACTTCTCTTCTTTTCTCAGCTATTTGTAAAGCCTCCTCAGACAACATTTTTCCATTTTGCATTTCTTTTTCTTGGGCTAAGATGGCAGAGTAGGACGTGTGCTCATCTTCTGCGAAAACTCCAAAATTACAACTTGCTGCTGGACAACCTCTTAATAGGAGAATGTTGAATCCCATCAAAATAATATACCCCACATCCAAGGGCAAAGGAGAAACCCTAGCAAGATGGTAGGAGGGGCAAAATCATGTTTAGAATCAACATCTGTTGGATCACAGAAAAAGCAAGAGAGTTCCAGAAAAAGATCCATTTCTGTTTTATTGACTACGCCAAAGCCTTTTACTGTGCAGACCACCTCACCTGCCTCCTGAGAAATCTGTATGCAGGTCAAGCAAGTTAGAACCGGACATGGAACAAGGGACTGGTTCAAAATGGGGAAAAGAGTATATCAAGGCTGTATGCTATCACTGTGCTTGTTTAACTTATATGCCAGGGACATCATGAGAAATGCTTGGCTGGATGAAGCACAAGCTGGAATCAAGATTACTGGGAGAAATGTCAACAAGCTCAGATATGCACATGACACTACCCTAATGGCAGAAAGTGAAGAGGAACTAAAGAGCCTCTCAATGAAAGTGAAAGAGGAGAGTGAAAAAGCTGGCTTAAAATTCAACATCCAAAAAATGAAGATCATGGCATCCAGTCCCATCACTTCATGGCAATAAATGGAGCAACAATGAAAATGGTGAAAGACTATATTTTGGGGCTCTAGCATCACTGCAGATGGTGACTGCAGCCATGAAATTAAAAGAGGCTGGCTCCTTGGAAGAAAAGCTATGACAAACCTAGACAGCATATTAAAAGGCAGAGACATTACTTGCCAACAAAATCCATCCAGTCAAAGCTATGGTTTTTCTAGCAGTCATGTATGGATGTGAGAGTTGGACCATAAAGAAAGCTGAGTGCTGAAGAACTGATGCTTTTGAACTGTGGTATTGAAGAAGAGTCTTGAGGGTCCCTTGGACTGCAAGGAGTTCCAACCAGTCAGTCCTAAAGGAAATCAGTTCTGACTATGCATTGGAAGGACTGATGCTGAGGCTGAAGCTCCAATACTTTGGACAGCTGATGCAAAGAACTGATTCATTGGAAATGATCCTGATGCTGGGGAAGACTGAAGGCAGGAGGAGAAGGGAATGACAGAGAATGAGATGGTTGGATCGCCAACTCAATGGACATGAGTTTGAGCAGGCTACAGGTGTTGGTGAAGGGCAGGGAAGCCTGGAATGCTGCAGTCCATGGAGTTGCAAAGAGTCAGGCATGGCTGAGTGACTGACCTGAACCGAAGCAGTGTGGACATATCAGTATAATTCTGATAAACTCACATAAACTTTTCATCCTTCTGTTTGTGTTGAGACAATAAACAAATATTTAAGACAACCTAATCTACTAAGCTCGATAAAGAAAAATAAAGTTAGTTGAATGTATTATTTAAATAGGTAATTAGGGAAGTTCCCTTTGATAAGATTAATCATAAGCAGAGAGTTGAATGAAGTGAGGGAATAAGTCATGTGGATATCTGAAGCAGTGATGTCCAGGTGGGATAGGGTGCACAGGCATAGCAGCGGAGAGACCAGTGGCTTCTGGACTGAAATCAAAGACAAGGAGAGTGGCATATGGCACCAGTGGAGTTGGAGACCACCTTGAACCAAGCCTTAGAACCATGTTTAGGATGTGGGTTTCCTTCTCCCTTGATTTGTTTCACCAAAACTCTATTAAAAGCACATTTTCAAAACACCAGTGGTTCAAAGGAATGCAGCTTAAAATGGCCTACAATAATATTCAAAATAGAAGATGCTCAACTAAGATGACTCACTGACTTCCCATGTACCAAGAGATGTGGTGGATCTTGGAAGTAGTATTTTACAGGAGAAAGAAGGCCCACTGTGGAACTGGCTGACTAGACTGGAGGAAGTACAGAAACTGGTGATGCGAGAGAGTTACGGTGAACTTTGCTGTCTTATCCTCCAAGCTGAAAGGATACAAAGTAGGCTCTGATATGCTACATACTTTTTATATACTATATAGATTTGGATATATTTTATATGTATTCATACATATATATATGTATACATGCATGTAAATATATATACACTGCCAAGCATTTTGTTTTCACAAATCATAAATGAAGTATACTTCTGTATACAATGTCAATTTGAACCATATTAAGAGGAACCTCAGTGATAAGTTCTGTAACCAGCAATTAGATTTTTTAGTCAGTTGATAATATTCATGTAATTTGATTTGCTAGAACATATCAATTATTTAAATTATATTCATTCATGCATAAAATGATACAAGCAGCATTTACTTCTCTTTTGGGATTTGAGCTTGGATGTGCAGAGAGTGCTATACTAGCCACAAAATCTCCCAATCCTGAGATTCATCTCTCTCAATTCCACTTAATCCTTTTATTTCATGATCTTTTCCATTTCTGATATATGGGAAATGGGTGGTAGTTTGCAAATTATGTTTGTTTTAATGTCATTACAATAATATTACTGTGAAGACCTATGCTAAGGAACCTAAGGTAATGTCTTAGTAATCATTTTATCAGATCAGATCAGATCAGATCAGTGGCTCAGTCGTGTCCGACTCTTTGCAACCCCATGAATCGCAGCACGCCAGGCCTCCCTGTCCATCACCAGCTCCCGGAGTTCACTCAGACTCACGTCCATCGAGTCAGTGATGCCATCCAGCCATCTCATCCTCTGTTGTCCCCTTCTCCTCCTGCCCCCAATCCCTCCCAGCATCAGAGCCTTTTCCAATGAGTCAACTCTTCGCATGAGGTGGCCAAAGTACTGGAGTTTCAGCGTTAGCACCATTCCTTCCAAAGAAATCCCGGGGCTGATCTCCTTCAGAATGGACTGGTTGGATCTCCTTGAAGTCCAAGGGACTCTCAAGAGTCTTTTCTGCATTAATTATGTCAAGGGCTTCCTCAACTCTCCTTATTGCCTGGCACATAATAAATATTATTTACTAATTACAAATAAGTCAAAAAATGATATAATAAAGCTTTGTTGATTTTATTGGGGGGAAGTTTGGCATTCAGTACTACTTTAAATGGTCATCTGTTACTATTATTGTTGAAAAACAAACTACCTCCAAATTTTGTCTTAATGAAACTTGAATGGGCTCATTCTATTTTTATTTTATTTTTTTTTTAATTTTATGATTATTATTATTATTTTTTACTTTACAATATTATATTGGTTTTGCCATATATCAACATGAATCTGCCACGGGTGTACATGTGTTCCCCATCCTGAACCCCCCTCCCACATCCCTCCCCATACCATCCCTCTGGGTCATCCCAGTGCACCAGCCCCAAGTTTCCTGTATCCTGCATCAAACCTGGACTGGTGATTCATTTCTTATATGATATTATACATGTTTTAATGCCATTCTCCCAAATCATCCCCCCCTCCCTCTCCCACAGAGTCCAAAGACTGTTCTATACATCTGTGTCTCTTTTGCTGTCTCACATACAGGGTTGTCGAATGGTCTCATTCTAAACTTACCTGTGGCAGATTCATTTCGATATTTGGCAAAACTAATACAATATTGTAAAGTTTAAAAATAAAATAAAATTAAAAAAAAAAAAAAAACTTACTTGATCTCCAAGGCAAAATACTAAACTTTCAAGTGACCTTTAAAAGACTGATATATTTAGCATTTCCTACTTATTTTACCAAGCCAAGTTCTTTCTTTTTAATCATAAACAAAAAATTATAAGCTAAAGCCATCATTAAAAAATGATTAGCTTATGTTTGAAATTTTCACTAGCAGCAAATAGTATTTGTTATCTTCTATAGTACTGGTAACAAAGCTTAGAATTTATAATAGTATGACAAAGTAAATATTTAAGACTGTAAATTCTGTTAGGAGTCATATTTTGGACTTTAAGAGTTCCAGATGAATATTAAAATTATATTAATGATAAAAATTGTTAAAATAATGATACTATGAAAATATATTTGTGAAACTTTTCTATGACTTACTCTTTCACTAAAAAAAGTGTTCTCAATTAACAAACTAACAGCAAAGAAGTCATGATTTTTCTAAATCCCAAAGAAGTTAACTTTCAAGTGCCATATTTTGTTCAATCATCTTGTGTTCTTATGTTGTCAAAAGTGTAAGAGTCAAATACACTGTTATTTTGTAAACTAAAATGACCCATACCAGGCACATTCTTCCTCCTCCTCCCTCTGTCTCTCCACCACACACACACACATATACACACACATGAACACTAGAAACTAAAACTTGGAAGTTGGTTTAACTGTGTTACATTTACTTAATGGGAGAAATATTTTATTTCTTCTAAATGGTCATTGTTATTATTTCTTTTCAGAGCTAGAAAGTGCTTCAAACCTTCATTGTAAAAATATGTGTAAAATACAAAAGCATTTACTTTTATTTTCTAAGAAAATAATTCAATAATATCTTAACTCAATAGTAAAAATGATCAACAAGAGAATTTAATTCAAATACTTGAACAACTGACTTCTCAGGATTGCTTTAAGAGAAGGAATTAGAGAATTCTGTGGGAGGGTTTAACTACAAAAAAAAATTGCAGAAAAATGGATCAAAATATAAGGATACATGATAGTCTCGATTTATACTTAAAATTACTCCTTCATAGTAATCCCTTCTTTTATTGACTTCAGAAGACAGTTTGATAAGTTTAACATAAGTTGGTATTAATAGAAGCAATATAATGCTAGCTAGAGCTCTAAAGTTAAAATGTCATTTTATATTTTACTAAGAACATGTTTCTTATGCTTTGGCTATAACATATATCACTTACTGACTTTAGTATATTTAATAGCTTGTCAATGTTTGTTATATGTCACATTTTCCTTAAATGCAGTAAAATATATAGTATTTTTGAAAAGTAATAAAATGAGAAACTGAAATATTAATCCAAGAAAATGGATTCCTTCATTAACTGAGTTGTTTTACTTCAAAAATGTTTGTCGAACAGTCCTTTTGACCATTGTGAGCACATGTGTACGTATGTCTAGAAGATGAATGTTCAAAATAGCTTAATTCAAGCTTAACTCAATCTCCTATGGTGTATCAATGCCCTTGTATAATAGTGAAATTATTATAATGATATACTGGATTGTTAACATACTAGATTTGCTTTAGTCTTAAACCTGATCCTATCTAAGAGGCTCGGCTTCCCTGGTGGCTCAATGGTAAAGAATCTGCCTGCTAATGCAGGAGATGTGAGTTCAATCTCTGGGTCAGAAAGATGCCCTGGAGAAAGAAATTGCAACCCACTCCAGTTCTTGCCTGGGAAAGGTCATGGACAGAGGAGACTGGTAGTCTACAGTTCATGGGGTCACAAAAGAGTCAGAAAAGATTTAGTGACTCTAACAATAAGAGGCTACTGAAGTGAATAAAAAAGTTCAAGTCAACTTTTAGGTAATGTGATATTCATTATTTTAATTTTCTTCATTACTACCAGTAACTTCAGTTCAGTTCAGTTCAGTTGCTCAGTCATGTCCGATGCTTTGCGACCCCATGAATCGCAGCACGCCAGGCCTCCCTGTCCATCACCATTTCCTGGAGTTCACTCAAACTCACATCCATCAAGTCGGTGATGCCATCCAGCCATCTCATCCTCTGTTGTCCCCTTCTCCTCCTGCCCCCAATCCCTCGCAGCATCAGAGTCTTTTCCAATGAGTCAACTCTTCGCATGAGGTGGCCAAAGTATTGGAGTTTCAGCTTTAGCATCATTCCTTTCAAAGAAGACCCAGGGCTGATCTCCTTTAGAATGGACTGATTGGATCCATGTCCAATTCTAACTGTTACTTAGTTACCAGTAACTTAGGTAGGCAAACTTTGTCAATTTTCCTTTGTAAAGAAAAGTCTGTTAAATTTCAATGTGTAATATTAAACTTAAATAAGGAATGCTTTAAAATTCGAAACTAAGGAATGAAAAAAATTTTTTCTGAAATAATAGCAACAACAGGTCATCATATATTGTGAGCAACTTACTTATTGGAAACAAATGTATTAAAAGTTCATTATCTGTACTCATATTGAGAAAAATAATGTGAATAAACACAAACCCCTTTTGAAAAGTACCCCCTTGAAATTTCTAATATCTCAAAGTCCAAGTACATTTTTTCCTTATAGGGTTAAACACTAAAGACTCGATAAACTTCATGCCCCCAAAATTCATGTGTTGAAGCCCTAACTCCCAATGTTATTCTTTGATGTAAGAAAGTGAAAAAGGTTAAATGAGGTCATAAGAGTAAATCTAGGATTAATATGATAAGTTTCCTTATAAGAGATACCAAAGAGAGTGTTTCACCCTCTTTACCATATGAGAATACACAGAGAAGGTTGCCATCTCTAAGCCAAGAAGAGAGCCATCACTAGGAATCAAATAATCTAACCCTGTATCTTGAACTTTCCACCTCCAGAACTGTAAGAAATCAATTTATGTTGCTTAAGCCATTCAGTTTGTGGTATTTGATTATGGCAGCCCGAGAAGACTAATTTAGAAAGACCTATACATGTTCACTCCAAACGTTTTTGCTCCTACAATTCATGTGATTCTAGTAAGTCTGGTTCTATAGTATTCATGTCTATAAAAAGAAAAGAAACCTGGAAAAGCAGAGAGATAATTTAACAATCTGGAACATATACACCAGTGGGATATGGCTGAGGGCAAACTGAAGGCTAGAGGATAAAGCAAAGCTGAAGAAACAATAATCTCAGCAATTCCAAAAGTTCAGTAGTACAGAAACATTATGAATGTTGGAATACAGTGCACCACACAGTAATAGACCTATATGGCATTCTATTTGACCATAGGAGAAAAGCCATGGGGTTTTAGTTCAGAAGACCTCAGTTAAACCTCTATTGTCTTTACAGTAGCATCATGAATAACATTATGATCTTCACAGAGACAAATGTTCCTACAGTATAATATACAAATCTCTTACAAAAAAAAAAAAAAAAAGTAACAGAAAGAGGGGACACGACTCATTTGAGTGTCAGAGGGTGTACTGTGGCAGCCAATTTCTAAGAGGCACCACACGATCTCCACATATTCCACTGTTACATTATAAAAGAGGTCTTTATATGACAAACAGAACACATGAAAAGCAGAGGTATGTTACTTATGAGATTAATTTATAAAAGATACTGAAGCTGCCATCACTAGTTTCTCTCTCCACTTTTTCAGAAAATCCAATTTTTTTTTTTTTTTTTGGTCTATTATGGTGAAATTTTTCCTATTATCACCAAAGATCCATTTTGGAATGTATCAGTGTTTTCTTTCCTAATGGATTAACAGGTTAATGTTGTTGTTTTCATCTTTATTGAATATGATACAATGATGGGCTGGATGAACACAAGGTGGGTTCAAGACTGCCAGGAGAAATATCAACAACCTTAGATATGCAAATGATACCACCCTAATGGCAGAAAGTGAAGAGGAACTAAGAGTCTCTTGATGAAAGTGAAAGAGGAGAGTGAAAAAGCTGACAAAATTTAACATTCAAAAAAGTAAGATCATGACATCCACTTCCATCACTTCATGGCAAATAGATAAAAAATGAAAACAGTGGGAGATTTTATTTTCTTGTGCTCAGAAATCACTGTGGACACTGACTGCAGCCATGTAATTAAAAGACACTTACTCCTTGAAAGAAAAGCTATGACAAACCTAGACAGCATATTAAAAAGCAGAGACATCACTTAGCCAACAAAGGTCAATGTAGTCAAAGCTATGTTTTTTCCATAGTCATGTAATGATGTGAGAATTGGACCATAAAGAAGGCTGAGTATCTTTTTTTTTTTTTTTCAGCAAACACATATAAAAAAGATTTCAGAGATGCAAATACTTCCTGAAGAGTCAAACATCAACAATTACAAATCTGAGGTATTTCAATGAACCTGACACTGGCAGGTTTGGGGATGGAGGGGCTGAGATGGCCCCCCGCCGAGAAGAGGCGGGGCCTGAGGGACAAGCAGGCTGTTTCCTGGGAGAGCTGGCCAACAGGGACCAATGGAGGGTGGCGGGGGCAGGGGCAGGGGCCTGAGGTCTGGGTGGGTCAGAAAAGGGCCAGTGGAGTGGGTGCCAGGGCCTGCTTGGGCCACCCCCGGGGCTCTGCCTCTCCCTTGGCAGATCCCCAGCAGGCCCTGGGTCCTGAGGACTGCCCTTATCAGCCCTTGCTCGGAACCATTAAAAAGGGATATGGGGCCCTGAGGACTGCTTCAAGACATGAATTTGAGGGACCCACACTCCGGGAACCAAACATGGTATAGGCAAGGTGGACTGGGAGGACCCCATCCCATGCTCAGCAGAGAAGGGCCGCAGAGGTGTGCTCTTGGCTCCAAGCAGCCCCACATGGGAGTTAAAGATGGGGGAGCTGAGCAGGGAAAGACACCAGTGACCCTGGAGTCAAACTGTGGTGCTGGAGAAGACTCTTGAGAGTCCCTTGGACAGCAAGGAGATCAAACCAGTCAATTCTAAAGGAAATCAGTACTGAATATTCATTGGAAGGATTGATGCTGAAGCTCTAATACTTTGGCCACCTGACATGAAGAGCTGACTCATTGTAAAATACCCTGATGTTGGAAAAGATCAAAGGCAGGAGAAGGGGACATCAGAGGATAAGATGGTTGGATGGCATCACTGACTCAATGCACATGAGTCTGAGTGGGCTCCAGGACATTGTGAAGGACAGGGAAATCTGGTGTGCCGCAGTCCATGGAGAGGCAAAGAGTCAAATATGACTTAACACTTGAACAACAAATTTGTTTGTAGGGCAGAAAGCCTTATATGGATGTGCATCTATATCTATCTTGTTATTACATATCACATTTAAGTCTATGAGTTTTTAGTTACTTAGAAACAGGGTACTATTATTTGAACATGATTATTGTTATGATGGAAGTTTTCTCAATGTCTCTTTGCACAGATGTTGCTTTTTCTGTTTGTTTTAACAACCAGATCAGATCAGATGAGTCACTCAGTCGTGTCCGACTCTTTGCGACCCCATGAATAGCAGCACACCAGGCCTCCCTGTCCATCACCAACTCCTGGAGTTCACTCAGACTCACATCCATCGAGTCAGTGATGCCATCCAGCCATCTCATCCTCTGTCGTCCCCTTCTCCTCCTGCCCCCAATCCCTCCCACCATCAGAGTCTTTTCCAATGAGTCAACTCTTCGCATGAGGTCGCCAAAGTACTGGAGTTTCAGCTTTAGCATCATTCTTTCCAAGAAATCCCAGGGCTGATCTCCTTCAGAATGGACTGGTTGGATCCCCTTGCAGTCCAAGGGACTCTCAAGAGTCTTCTCCAACACCACAGTTCAAAAGCATCAATTCTTCTGCTCTCAGCTTTCTTTATAGTCCAACTCTCACATCCATACATGACTGTTGGAAAAACCATAGCCTTGACTAGATGGACCTTTGCTGGCAAAGTAATGTCTCTGCTTTTTAATATGCTTTCTAGGTTGGTCATAGCTTTCCTTCCAAGGAGCAAGTGTCTTTTAAATTTCATGGCTGCAGTCACCATCTGCAGTGATTTTGGAGCCCAGAAAAATACAGTCAGCCACTGTTTCCCCTTCTATCTACCATGAAGTGATGGGACGGGATGCCATGATCTTCATTTTCTGAGTGTTGAGCTTTAAGCCAACTTTTTCACTCTCCTCTTTCACTTTCATCAAGAGGCTCTTTAGTTCTTCTTCACTTTCTGCCATAAGGGTGGTGTCATCTGCATATCTGAGGTTATTGAGATTTCTCCCGGCAATCTTGATTCCAGCTTGTGCTTTCCAGTCCAGCATTTCTCATGATGTACTCTGCATATAACTTAAATAAGCAGGGTGACAATATACAGCCTTGACATACTGCTTTTCCTATTTGGAACCAGTTTGTTGTTCCATGCCCAGTTCTAACTGTTGCTTCCTGACTTGTATACAGATTTCTCAAGAGGCAGGTTTTCCACAGTTTATTTGATCCAAACAGTCAAAGGCTTTGGCATAGTCAATAAAGCAGAAATAGATGCTTTTCTGGAACTCTCTTGCTTTTTCCATGATCCAGTGGATGTTAGCAATTTGATCTCTGGTTCCTCTGCCCGTTCTAAAACCAGCTTGAACATCTGGAAGTTCACAGTTCATGTATTGATGAAACCTGGCTTGGAGAATTTTGAGTATTACTTTACTAGTGTGTGAGAAGAGTGCAATTGTGCAGTAGTTTGAGCATTCTTTGGTATTACCTTTCTTTGGGATTGGAATGAAAACACCTTTTCCAGTCCTGTGGCCACTGCTGAGTTTTCCAAATTTGATGGCATATTGAGTGCAGGACTTTCACAGCATCATCTTTTAGGATTTGAAATAGCTCAACTGTAATTTCATCACCTCCACCAGCTTTGTTCATAGTGATGCTTCCTAAGGCCCATTTGACTTCACATTCCAGGATGTCTGGCTCTAGGTAAGTGTGAGTGATCACACCTTCATGATTATCTGGGTTGTGAAGATCTTTTTTACAGTTCTTCTGTGTATTCTTGCCACCTCTTCTTAATATCTTCTGCTTCTATAGGTCCATACCATTTCTGTCCTTTATCGAGCCTATCTTTGCATGAAATGTTCCCTTGGTATCTCTAATTTTCTTGAAGAGATCCCTAGTCTTTCCCATTCTGTTGTTTCCCTCTATTGCTTTGCATTGATCACTGAGGAAGGTTTTCTTACCTCTCCTTGCTATTCTTTGGAACTCTGCATTCAAATGGGTATATCTTTCCTTTTCTCCTTTGCTTTTCTCTTTTCTTCTTTCCACAGCTATTTGTAAGGCCTCCTCAGACAGCCATTTTGCTTTTTTGCATTTCTTTTTCTTGGGGATGGTCTTGATCCCTGTCTCCTGTACAATGTCATGAACCTCCATCCATAGTTCATCAGGCACTCTGTCTATCAGATCTAATCCCCTAAATCTATTTCTCACTTCCACAGTATAGTCATAAGGAATTTGATTTAGGTCATACCTGAATGGTCTAGTGGTTTTCCCCACTTTCTTCTATTTAAGACTGAATATGGCAATAAGGAGTTCATGATCTGAGCCACAGTCTTCTCCCAGTCTTGTTATAAAAGGAGATAAACCATGTAACAATCAAGGTCTCAAGAGTGTGAGTGAATGGATTCAAATCCCAGATCTACTAATCACTGGTTAAGTGGAGAGGCAAATTTCTTAATTTATTTGTCTCAGGTTTCTAAATGGGTATCAGGGTAATAATGGCTCTAACTGATAGGCCGTTCGAGAGCTACTTGAACAACCACTTATAAGCATTTAGAGTAATGCATGATATATAGGAAGCACTCAATAAGTGTTGGCTCACAACTGTAATTATCTGTATTGTGGACTTTAAATGGTATTTACATAAACATATCTCTTGTACTATGTATTGTATTTCCTTATGTTGCACTTTGATTTAATATTGATATTTTAACATAAGTTGTTTTTAAAATTACATTTGCCTAGCATTTTGAAACTGTAGGTGTCACGATGTTTCAGTTGGTTTTAAAATAAGCAAATTTAGTTTTTTCTTGACATAAACTGAGATGCATTCATTTTTAAGAAGTTTTGATATATAATCAGATTTAATATAACAGCTAATATTATTTATCATTATATTTCATGCTTTTACTTTTCTTATTCTTTATCTTCTTAAAAACTTTGTTTTACTATATCAATTATAGTTTTATTTATTTCTTTCTGTAATGAATAAGTTATAAATTACACTTTTCTTTAATTAGGGTTCAAGAATAAAACAGTATCTATTGCTTTCCCTTCATGGAGGATGATACATTTATTCTCTTACATGTTTTTCTCCAAACCTTTCAAACGTTTCCAGGTTTTTATAGAGATAAACTTGGACATTTGATCCACATCATGATTTGATTCTCTTTGTATTATCTTATAGACTATTTAATATTTTCCTAAAATATAATATCCATATTAATAATACATTTAGTACAATATTGTTTGTTTCTATCACTGTTTTATTCATATATTTCTTAACTTTTTAATCTTAAATAGTTACTACATTCGCTGAAATATTTTTAGAAATGTCTGCAAGAAAGAAGAAAAGTAAGTTTCAGCCAGCAACAGACTAAATATGGAAATTTAGTCTTTTTTTTTTCTGTATGTATGTATGTACATATGTATGTATGCAGTCCTTGGGGTCGCTGGGAGTTGGACACGACTGAGCGACTTCACTTTCACTTTTCACTTTCATGCATTGGAGAAGGAAATGGCAACCCACTCCAGTGTTCTTGCCTGGAGAATCCCAGGGATGGGGGAGCCTGGTGGGCTGCCGTCTATGGGGTCGCACAGAGTCGGACACGACTGACGCGACTTAGCAGCAGCAGCAGCAGCAAACACATCTTGTTTATCCTCTTCTACACTTTCATGCACTGGAGACAGAAATTAATCCCAGGGACTGGGGAGCCTGGTGGGCTGCTGTCTATGGGGTCACACAGAGTCGGACACAACTAAAGCGACGCAGCAGCAGCACATTGGTTTTAGATAAGTTATATTTTATAAAACTCTTCAATATTTCTAACATTTGGAGGATGTATTTTCCTAGTTTTTTGGTGAGGATACATATTTCCTCTTTTCCTTTTCCTTTGCCATGGTAACAATAAATTTTGAGCAGAGAGTAAAATTCACAGGTCTGATCAATATCCTGGACTGGAAGTAACTCACCTAAGATTTCTGAGGTTCCACTGGATAAAGTCCTGATATATTGTTTTTACACATAAATGTTATCTCTGGTCAAGTCTGTGTCATTCTGTAGAGGGTATTTCAGTGGCATACATTCTGAATGGTTGCCCAGGATAGAGAGTCTTGCTAACCCTGTATTACTTGGAAATCATTTTTTTCATTCAATCTGTTCAGGGACAGATTAATCTATTTTAGTCCTAATTAAGTATTGCAACAAACTGCTGGAGATGGGAGGCAGCCACAAAACATGGGCAAAAAAATTCTGCCCACTGAAAAGATACTTGGAATTTTGATCATGTAGCTGTACTCTCTTGCTTACTCCCATGAAGGGTTGGGACAGGGCTAGTTTAGAAAGTAGCACAGATTGGTTAATAATATTGAAGGATCAAAGCACATAAAATTATTTTCACTGCAACTATGAGAATTTTTAGTAACAAAATTCCTTAATATTTCATTCTCAGAAAACAGCATTTATTATGTATCCCATGTAGGTAAACTATGATGGGATATTCAAAAGAAATTAGAAATCATGCCATAAATAAAGAATGCTGTGAACTGACATAGACTTATATAATAGGATTCATTAGTATTTTTTTTCTTTTTTCCCCTAGTGTCATACCACCAAAACAAGGTTGTATCTAATATACTCAAGATTCCCTGTGCATACAGATAATGTCAATGAATCAGATTATACCAAAGATGTTGATCTGTTTGGAGATGTAGCTTATAGCCAACATCCTTTGAGAACTTGTAAGAACTTGATAACCTTACTAAAATCATATGTAATTGAGCTAATATTACTTGCTTAGATTTACCGAGCTAAAAGTATGTAACAGAGATTTAAGACAGTCAAGTGATAACATAGTGATTAATGGAAAGTCAAGGGCAAATGAGAAAAAAGAAACAAAGACTACTAATTTGTTTACATATTATAGCTTTGTCTGTAAAGGGTGATCCTGTCCAGGTTTAGTGACTTTATTCTTTTATGCAGCACACAGAAGATTAGTGATAGTAAATTGTTAGATGAATGAGTAAATGAACAGCCTATAGAAGATCATTTGAAAAGAAAACTGCAAGGTCCCATGGTCTATGCATATAGTATTTTACCAGTCCCACTACGATAAAAAGAACAAAGTTCTACCTTCTAGCTGTGTTTATATTCCCACTATTAGACACATTCATGTATAAGTCAAAGCAGTACACAACCTGCTGAATATCACTTTTTAAAATGCAAGCCTCAGTATAAGAATCCTGAAGAAAAGATGCTTTGCCTCAAGCATCTCTTATTAGCAAGTTACATAGATGTGTTCACTACATTTTTAACCAAGATAATGCAGTTATTTTAAAGAACAATTTCATTGAGACGAGGAAGAAAGAAGGTCCTTTATACCAAGATGGCAGCAGGGAACACTAACCTGTGAGTCAAGCCTCAGAGGAGCAGATTGAGAAAGAGGCTAAGGGTGTGCAAGTGGCATCTGGGAAGGAGCTGGGATAAATGCTGTTAGTTAAGATACGCACAACAAGATTTCTCACCACCCACCACCAGTAGTCCATATTCCCACTTCTCTATCTTTCCTTTACCTCTTCTTCACCACTAGGTTACATTTTAATTAATTATTGTTATAACACCAAGTTTTCACTTTATAAATCTTCATAGACAGACACATAAGACAAAATTATTAAGAAAAATAAAAGTTGCATCATCATTCTATTCAATGAAAACAGTATTAAATAATTTTTCTAATCAAATTTTTGAAAGACTAAATATACCTTTTAAGGAAGAAACAGTCTATTAAAGTAAATATTGAGAGAAGAGTAGACGACTGAGCTATGAAAATTTTTATTAATATCTTTTATAAATAGGGTATTTTAATGGCTTCTCTGGTGGCTCAGAGGTTAAAGCATCTGCCTGCAATGCGGGAGACCTGGGTTCGATCCCCTGGAGAAGGAAAATGGCAACCCACTCCAGCATTCTTTTTTTTTTTTTTTTTTTTTTTTAAACTTTACAATATTGTATTAGTTTTGCCAAATATCGAAATGAATCCGCCACAGGTATACCCGCGTTCCCCATCCTGAACCCTCCTCCCTCCTCCACTCCAGTATTCTTGCCTGGAGAATCCCATGGACGGAGGAGCCTGGTAGGCTACAGTCTACGGGGTCACAAAGAGTCGAACACAACTGAGTGACTTCACTTCCACCCTTATATTTCTGCTTTTTGTTTAATATCTAAGTCATGTCTGACTCTTTTGTGACCCCATGGACTGTAGCCAACCAGGCTCTTCTGTCCATGGGATTTCCCAGGCAAGAATGCTGGAGTGAGTTGCCATTTTCTTCTTCAACATTTATATTAAAAGCAGGTATTCTTTAACTCATACACACACACACAAAATTATTAAGAACCTATATGATGACAGCACTCACCTACATGTTGTGAGTAAGAGAACAAAAAAGTCTTTGCACTCATGGAACTTAAATTCCATTGAGTTAGACAGAAAATAGCTGTGTCTGAATGTGAATGAACATTCATTCATTCATTTATTATATTTTCCTGATCAAAGTTTATTTCTTTTTATTTCAATTTATTTAAACAACACAGTCCAGAAATACTTTGGAATATTTTTAAATAGAAAATATTAGCTATTTGGGAGCCAAGATACTATAAATATAAAATATAAAAAAAGGTACTGAAAATTTTATACACTTCAATATTGGCCTTTAAAGAGAATATAACAGACACTTATTAGATAAAAATAGGAAAAATATGCCTGCTAATATTATGAATAATCTCTGTTCATTAAGAATAGGATCTATATTTACTTGTACTCATTATTTTAATTGTATTGCAAAATTTAATTGCTATATATTGCATCATATTAGATGTTATGAAGTTTGCAACAGATTGATAATTCAACACCAGAGGATGGCTTTTGTTTCATATTTTAAACTATGATAGATTTTTAAACAATTTAGTTAAAATTTCCAAATGAGAAATAATTCTTAAGTACTCATACATAAAATACAAGCATTCAGCTACAAAGCAAAATACACCCATCTCAATCCAACTTGTGTTCTCAATATATTTTTACACGTCCCTGCCAAACTAAACTTCTAAAGCAATAGCTTTAATCATAGTATTTCTTTGCTTAAAAGCTTTTATTTTCATTGCCTTCTGAATAAAACATAGAATTAATATCATCTGGCTTTACTTTCTAACAAAAATCTGCAAATAGCCTACATACCCTAAAACAGCACTCCCCTCTGTTCTATTTCTCATTCCTTGCATTATACTTGCACTGTAACTTCTAGCTGAACTTTTTCTCCTCATTATCACCAACTATAAAAATCCTACTTAACT
This sequence comes from Bos indicus x Bos taurus, assembly GCF_003369695.1. NCBI lineage: Eukaryota > Metazoa > Chordata > Mammalia > Artiodactyla > Bovidae > Bos > Bos indicus x Bos taurus. The sequence continues at coordinate 101,842,000 of NC_040077.1, read as the reverse complement.
TCTGAAGTCTCACTGGGACGACCCAGAGGGATGGTACCAGGAGGGAGAAGGGAGGAGGGTTCAGGATGGGGAACACGTGTATACCTGTGGCGGATTCATGTTGATATATGGCAAAACCAATACAATATTGTAAAGTTAAAAAATAAAATAAAATAAATTTTAAAAAGTTATCATCAGTTCTTTCCCAACTCCTTTGATTTAACGCAGGTCATAAATTACCTTGTATAATAGAAATTTATATGCATGTCATGGTATCTAAATCCCTTGAGGACCTAGTCTTCTATCTGTAGATCTCCTACAATACTTAGGGCAATGCTTGTCTTATAGTTAGAAGGTTATTTATTAATTCCATTGACTCCAGTTAGAATATAAAACTCTAGTAAAGGAGAGGGGGGTCCCAACATGGCAGAGAAATAGGACGGGAGGCCACTTTCTCTCCCACAAATTCACCCAAAGATCATTTGAATACAGAGCAACTTCCACAAAACAACTTCTGAATGTTGGTGGAGGACACCAGGTACCCAGAAAGGCAGCCCATTCTTTTCAAAGGTAGGTAGGACAAAATATTAAAGACAAAAAGAGAGACAAAAGAGTTAGGGATGGAGATCCATCCTGGGGAGGGAGTCATGAAGGAGAAAAAGTTTCCAAACAGTAGGAAATGCTCTCACAGGCGGGTCTGTGTGGAGTTTTGGAATCTCAGAGGGCAACATAACTGGGAGGGGGAAAACACACACACACACACACAGAGAATAGGCACCTAACCACAACTGCCAGCAGAGAAGTAGCCCAGATGCTTGCATCTGCCACTAGCGAGCAGGGGCTGGACAGCGAGGTGTGGGCTGCATTACTGGCCCTTAGGGTTAGGATGAATGCCCTGAGGACAGTCTGAGGGAACTAAGTGAGATAGCAATCCAAACCGTGGGAGCCCCAGAAAGGAAAAAAAAGGAGAACTTTCCCTCGAAAGGCTCTTAATCGTAGCCTGAACTGCTCACAGAACAAAGGATTGAGTGAATACCAAAGGAGAGCTAGCTGGCTGTGTACAGGTTCCTCCCCACCCGCTGGAGGCAGAGAGGCAGGTGTGTAACAGCCAGAGCCGTAAGGCAAGGGGCTGGTCCAATTTCTGCAGCAGAGACTGGCATCCTCCACTAAACTATGAGTAGGCTCCCAGTTGCTAACCATGTCTTCCTGGGATCCTGGACGGTTGACACCTGCCAGGAGGGTCACAGCCTGAGACCAGGTCCCCAGAGGCGACACATGGCACACCTGAGATGGTATTCTTGCGGTGCACTGGAAAACTGAGTGGCTGGGACAGGGGAGGTGATTCAGATGCACAGCCCACCTGGGACAGTGCACTCACTGAGCACCTGGTCATCTGAGCTGCTCGGACTTGGGAAGGGTACAGAACCACATGCTGAACCGAGTCTGTGCCCAAGAAGCTGAACCTGAGTGGCTTAGACCTGGGAAGTGCACGAAAGGCAGGGCCTGCTTTGGACAGTACCCCTGCAGATCACCCTGGAGCCTGATCAGTGCAGACACGGAAAGCACATGCTGCTGTGAGCTGGGACAAACCCAGTGTCCCAGTGGTCTATTCACTATGAGCACTGCCCACACACACCAGAGATATTTCTTTGTAGTGTTCCTCCCTCCACACAACACAACTGAACAAGTGAACCTAAATAAGTGACCACCTTCACCCCACTGTGTGAGGATGGAAATTAGACACTGAAGAGACTTGCAAACAGAGGAAGCCAAAATAAACAAAGAAGAGGGAACTGCTCTGGAAGTGACAGGTGCAACAGATTAAAACCCTGTAGTTAACTCTGACTAAGCATTGGGAGAAGGCAATGGCACCCCACTCCAGTACTCTTGCCTGGAAAATCCCATGGACGGAGGAGCCTGGTAGGCTGCAGACCATGGGGTCACGAAGAGTCGGACACGACTGAGCGACTTCACTTTCCCTTTCATGCATTGGAGAAGGAAATGGCAACCCACTCCAGTGTTCTTGCCTGGAGAATCCCAGGGACGAGGAAGCCTGGTGGGCTGCCGTCTATGGGGTCGCACAGAGTCGGACACGACTGAAGCGACTTAGCAGCAGCTTAGCAGCAAGCATTGGGAGGGGCCTATAGATCTTGAGAACAAGTACAAGCTGGAACAAGGAACTATCTGAAACTGAACTGACCCCATACTGCCCACAACAGGTCCAGAGAAATTCCTAGATATACTTTTACTAGTATCACTTTTTAATTTTTTTAAAATTTAAGTTATTAGTCCTTTAATTTTCATTTTTATAACCTACTATTACCTTGCCAAAAAAAAGATCCTATTTTTAAAGCAAATTTATCTATATTTTTTATAATGTTTGTGATTTATTTTGTTCTGTATTTTTAATATTATATTTTTGAGAGTCTAACCACTACTCTAGATTTTTAATCTTTGGTTTTTAGAATTTGTTATCAATTTTGTACCTTTCAGAATCTAATTTTCAGTATCCATTTTCACTCAGGGGTGTGATTACTGGCTTGATTGCTCTCTCCCCTTTTGACTCTTCCTTTTCTCCCCCAGGTCACCTCTATCACCTCCCTACCCCAACTCTGTGAATCTCTCTGGAAGTTCCAGGATATGGAGAACACTTAGGGAACTGATTACTGGCTATATTGATCTCTCCCCTTTTGCATCCTCCCTCCTCTCCTCCTGGTCCGCTCTACCTCCCTCTTCTCTTCTCCTTATAACTGTGAATCTCTCTGGATGTTTCAGACAGTGGAGAGCACATAAGGAATTGATTACTGGTTATATTGTTCTCTCCCTTTCTGAGTCCCCCTCTTCTTCTGGTCACCTCTATCTCTTTCTTCCCTCTTCTTTTCTCCTTGTAACTCTGTGAATCTGTCTGGGTGTCCCTCGCTGTAGAAAATTGTTTCACCATTAATCTAGATATTTTCTCATCTGTGCTGTATGGATGGAGAAGTCCTGGGGCTAGTGTAAGAATAAGACTGAAAACTTGAGAACATCAGAGAACTCCTGATTCCAGGGGATATTAATAGACAAGAGTTCATCCAAAAGCCTCCATACCTACACTGAAACCAAGCTCAACTCAAGAGCCAACAAGTTCCAGAGCAAGACATGCCATGCTAATTCTCCAGCAAAGCAGGAACACAGCCCTGAGCATTAAAAGATAGGCTGCCCAAAGCCACACCAAATCCATAGACACCCCCAAACTCACTACTGGACATTTCATTATACTCCAGAGAGAAGAGATCCAGCTCCACCCACCAGAACACAAGGGCAAGTTCCTCTAACCAAAAAACCTTGACAAGCCACTAGTCCAATCCCACCCACAGGGAGCAGGCTCCACAATAAAGAGGAACCACAAACTTCCAGCCTATAGAAAGGGAACCCCAAACACAGCAATCTAAACAAAAGGAAAAGGCAGAGAAATATTCAGCAGGTAAATGTACATGATAAATGCCTACCAAACCAAACAAAAGAGGAGGAGATAAGGAGTCTGCCTGAAAAAGAATTCTGAAGAATGATAGTAAAGATGATCCAAAATCTTGAAAACAAAATGCAGTTACAGATAAATAGATGACAGACAAGGATTGAGAAGATGCAAGAAATGTTTAACAAGGACCTAGAATTTAAAAAAAAGAGCCAATCAATAATGAATAATGCAATAACTGAGATCAAAAGCACTCTGGTGGGAACCAACAGTAGAATAACTGAGGCTGAAGATAGGATAAGTGAGGTGGAAGATAGAATGGTGGAGATAAATGAAGCAGAGAGGGAAAAAGAAAAAAGAATTAAAAGAAATGAGGACAACCTTAGAGACCACTGGGACAAAGTTAAATGCTCCAACATTTGAATCACAGGAGGCCCAGAAGAAGACAAAAACAAAGGGCATGATAAAATACTTGAGGAGATAATAGCTGAAAACTTCCCTAAAATGAGGAAGGAAATATCCACCCAAGTCCAAGAAACCCAGAAAGTTCCAAACAGGATAAACCCAAGGCAAAACACCCCCAAGACATATATTAATCAAATTAATGAAGATCAAACACAAAGAGCAAATATTAAAAGCACCAAGGGGAAAGCAACAAATAACACACAAGGGGATCCCCATAAGGATAGCAGCTGATCTTTCCATAGAAACTCTTCAGGCCAGAAGGGCAGGGCAGGACATACTTAAAGTGATGAAAGAGAGAAACCTACAACCCAAATTACTATACCCAGCAAGGATCTCATTAAAATATGAAGGAGAAATCAAAAGCTATATAGACAAGCAAAAGCTGAGAGAATTCAGCATCAAATTCAGCATCACTAAACCAGCTCTTCAACAAATGCTAAAGGATCTTCTCTAGAGAGGAAACAGAAAAGGTTTATAAACTTGAACCCAAAACAACAAAGTAAATGGCAATAGGATCATCAAATCAGATCAGTCGCTCAGTCGTGTCCGACTCTTTGCAACCCCATGAATTGCAGCACGCCAGGCCTCCCTATCCATCACCAACTCCCAGAGTTCACTCAGACTCATGTCCATCGAGTCAGTGATGGCATCCAGCCATCTCATCCTCTGTCATCGCCTTCTCCTCTTGCCCTCAATCCCTCCCAGCATCAGAGTCTTTTCCAATGAGTCAACTCTTCGCATGAGGTGGCCAAAGTACTGGAGTTTCAGCTTTAGCATCATTCCTTCCAAAGAAATCCCAGGGCTGATCTCCTTCAGAATGGACTGACTGGATCTCCTTGCAGTCCAAGAGACTCTCAAGAGTCTTCTCCAACACCACAATTCAAAAGCATCAATTCTTCAGTGCTCAGCCTTCTTCACAGTCCAACTCTCACATCCATACATGACCACAGGAAAAAACATAGCCTTGACTAGATGAACCTTTGCTGGCAAAGTAATGTCTCTGCTTTTGAATATGCTGTCTAGATTAGTCATAATTTTCCTTCCAAGGAGTAAGCGTCTTTTAATTTCATGGCTGCAGTCACCATCTGCAGTGATTTTGGAGCCCAGAAAAATAAAGTCTGACACTGTTTCCAGTGTTTCCCCATCTATTTCCCATGAAGTGATGGGACCAGATGCCATGAATTTCATTTTCTGGATGTTGAGCTTTAAGCCAACTTTTTCACTCTCCACTTTCAATTTCATCAAGAGGCTTTTTAGTTCCTCTTCACTTTATGCCATAAGGGTGGTGTCATCTGCATATCTGAGGTTATTGATATTTCTCCCGGCAATCTTGATTCCAACTTGTGCTTCTTCCAGTCCAGCGTTTCTCATGATGTACTCTGCATAGAAGTTAAATAAACGGGGTGACAATATACAGCCTTGATGTACTCCTGTTCCTATTTGGAACCAGTCTGTTGTTCCATGTCCAGTTCTAACTGTTGCTTCCTGACCTGCATACAGGTTTCTCAAGAGGCAGGTCAGGTGGTCTGGTATTCCCATCTCTTTCAGAATTTCCCACAGTTTATTGTGAGCCACACAGTCAAAGGCTTTGGCATAGTCAATAAAGCAGAAATAGATGTTTTTCTGGAACTCTCTTGCTTTTTCCATGATCCAGCAGACGTTGGCAATTTGATCTCTTGTTATTCTGCCTTTTCTAAAACCAGCTTGAACATCAGAAAGTTCACAGTTCACATATTGCTGAAGCCTGGCTTGGAGAATTTTGAGCATTACTTTACTAGCGTGTGTGATGAGTGCAACTGTGCGGTAGTTTGAGCATTCTTTGGCATTGCCTTTCTTTGGGATTGGAATGAAAACTGACCTTTTCCAGTCCTGTGGCCACTGCTGAGTTTTCCAAATGTGCTGGCATATTGAGTGCAGCACTTTCACAGCATCATCTTTCAGGATTTGAAATAGCTCAACTGGAATTCTATCACCTCCACTAGCTTTATTCGTAGTGATGCTTTCTAAAGACCACTTGACTTCACATTCTAGGATGTCTGGCTCTAGGTTAGTGATCACACCATCGTGATTATCTGGGTTGTGAAGCTCTTTTTTGTACAGTTCTTCTGTGTATTCTTGCCTTCTCTTCTTAATATCTTCTGCTTCTGTTAGGTCCATACCATTTCTGTCCTTTATCGAGCCCATCTTTGCATGAAATGTTCCTTTGGTATCTCTGATTTTCTTGAAGCAATCTCTAGTCTTTCCCATTCTGTTGTTTTCCTCTATCTCTTTGCATTGATTGCTGAAGAAAGCTTTCTTATCTCTTCTTGCTATTCTTTGGAACTCTGCATTCAGATGCTTATATCTTTCCTTTTCTCCTTTGCTTTTCACTTCTCTTCTTTTCATAGCTATTTGTAAGGCCTCCCCAGACAGCCATTTTGCTTTTTTGCATTTCTTTTCCATGAGGACGGTCTTGATCCCTGTTTCCTGTACAATGTCACAAACCTCATTCCATAGCTCATCAGGCACTCTATCTATCATATCTAGGCCCTTAAATCTATTTCTCTCTTCCACTGTATAAGAGATTTGATTTAGGTCATATCTGAATGGTCTAGTGGTTTTCCCTACTTTCTTCAATTTAAGTCTGAATTTGGCAATAAGGAGTTCATGGTCTGAGCCACAGTCAGCTCCTGGTCTTGTTTTTGCTGACTGTATAGAGCTTCTCCATCTTTGGCTGCAAAGAACAGAATCAGTCTGATTTAGGTGTTGACCATCTGGTGATGTCCAGGTATAGAGTCTTCTCTTGTGTTGTTGGAAGAGGGTGTTTGTTATGACCAGTGCATTTTCTTGGCAAAACTCTATTAGACTTTGCCCTGCTTCATTCTGTATTCCAAGGCCAAATTTGCCTGTTATTCCAGGTGTTTCTTGACTTCCTATTTTTGCGTTCCAGTCCCCTATAATGAAAAGTACATCTTTTTTGGGTGTTAGTTCTAAAAGGCTTGTAGGTCTTCATAGAACCGTTCAACTTTAGCTTTTTCAGCATTAATGGTTGGGGCATAGACTTGGATTACTGTGATATTGAATGGTTTGCCTTGGAAATGAACAGAGATCATTCTGTCGTTTTTGAAATTGCATCCAAGTACTGCATTTCAGACTCTGTTGTCCAAAAGATCATACAAAATGAGATCATACTTATCAATAATTTCCTTAAATGTAAATGGGTTGAATGTCCAGTGAAAAGACAAAAACTGATTGAATGGATACAAAAACAAGACCCTTATATATGCTGTCTATAAGAGACCCACCTCAAAACAAGGGACACATACAGACTGAAAATGAAGGGCTGGAAAAAGATATTTCATGCAAATGGAGACCAAAAGAAAGCAGGAGCAGCAATACTTAGATAAAGTAGACTTTGAAATAAACGCCGTCAAAAGAGACAAAGAGGGCTACTACATAATGATCAAAGGATAAGTCCAAGAAGAAGATATAACAATTATAAATAGATATGCACCCAACAGGACTTCCCTGTTGAAGACGGTAAAGCGTCTGTCTACAATGCTGGAGACCTGGGTTCAATCCCCGGGTTGGGAAAAATCCCCTGGAGAAGGAAATGGCAATCCACTCCAGTACTATTGCCTGGAAAATCCCATGGACAGAGGAGCCTGGCTGGTTACAGTCTGTGGGGTCGCAAAGAGTTGGACATGACTGAGAGACTTCACCTTATGCACCCAACATAGGAACACCTCAATACATAAGGCAAATGCTAACAAGTATGAAAGGGGAAATTAACAGTTACACAATAATAGTAGGAGACTTTAATACTCCATTCACACCTATGGACAGATCAACCAAACAGAAAATTAGCAAGGAAACACAAACTTTAAAAGATACAGTGGACTAGTTTGAGCTAAATGATATCTACAGGACATTTCACCCCAAAACAATTAATTTCACCTTTTTCTCAAGTGCACACAGAGCATTCTCCAGGACATATCACATCCTGGGCCATATCTAGCCTTGGTAAATTTTAAAAAATTGATATCATTCCAAGCATCTTTTCTCATCACAATACGGTAAGATGAGATGGCAAATTCAACTATTAAAAACACAAACATATGGAGGCTAAACAACACACTTCTGAATAACCAACAAATCATGGAAGAAATAAAAAACAAAATCAAAATATGCATAGCAACAAATGAAAACACAACAACCCTAAACCTATGGGATTCAGTAAAAGCAGTGCTAAGGGGAAGGTTCATAGCAATACAAGCTTACCTCAAGAAACAAGAGAAAAATCAAATAAATAACCTAAATTTATACCTAAAGCAACTAGAAAAAGAAGAATGAAGAACCACAGGATTAGCAGAAGGAAAGAAATCATAATGGGGCAGAAATACATGAGAAAGAAACAAAGGAGACTATAGCAAAAATCAACAAAACTAAAAGCTGGTTCTTTGAGAAGATAAATAAAATAGACAAACCATTAACCAGACTCATCAAGAAAAAAAGGGAGAAGAATCAAATCAACAAAATTAGAAATGTAAATGGAGAAATCAAAACAAACAACACAGAAATACAAACGATCATAAGAGACTACTATTTGCCAACTATACACCAATAAAATGGACAACTTGGAAGAAATGGATGAGTTCTTAGAAAAGTATAACCTTCCAAAATTGAACCAGGAGGAAATAGAAAATCTTAATAGATGCATCACAAGCATGGAAATAGAAACTGTAATTAAAGACCTTGCAACAAACAAAAGCCCAGGACCAGATGACTTCACAGGTGAATTCTACCAAAAATTTAGAGAAGAGCTAACACCTATCCTACTCAAACTCTTCCAGAAAATCGCAGAGGAAGGTAAACTCCCAAATTCATTCTATGAGGCCAACATCAACCTAATACCAAAACCAGACAAAGATACCAAAAAAAAAGGAAAAGAAAAAACTACAAGCCGATATCACTGATGAACATAAATGCAAAAATCCTCAATGAAATTCTAGCAAACAGAATCCAAGAACATATTAAAAAGATCATACATCATGTTCAAGTGGGCTTTATCCCAAGGAGGCAAAGATCCTTCAATATCTGCAAATCAATCAATGTGATATGCCACATTAACAAATTGAAAGATAAAAACCATATGATTATCTCAATAGATGGAGAGAAAGCCTTTGACAAAATTCAACACCCTTTTATGATAAACACTCTCCAGAGAGCAGACATAGAAGGAACATATCTCATCATAATAAAAGCCATATATGATAAACATACAGCAAACATTATCCTCAATGGTGAAAAATTGAAAGCATTTTCCCTAAAGTCAGGAACAAGACAAGCATGCCCACTATTCAACATAGTTTTGGCAGTTTTGGCCACAGCAATCAGATCAGAAAAAGAAATAAAAGGAATACAGATTGAAAAAGAAGAAGGAAAACTCTCAACTGTTTGCAGATCACATCATCCTCTACATAGAAAACACTAAAGACATCACCAGAAAGTTACTAGAGCTAATGTATGCATAGAGCAAAGCTGCAAGATATAAAATTAATACACAGAAATCCCCTGCATTCCTATACAGTAACAATGAGAAAAAAGAAAGAGAAATTAAGGAAACAATCCCATTCACCATTGTAATGGAAAGAATAAAATACTTAGGAATAAATCTACCTAAAGAAACAAAATATCTATATATAGAAAACTATAAAACACTGATGAAATAAATCAAAGAGGACACAAATAGATGGAGAAATACACCATGTTCATAGATTGGAAGAATCATATAGTGAAAAAGAGTATACTACCCAAAGCAATCTATAGATTCCACGCAATCCCTAAAAGCTATCAATGTTCTTTATCAGAGAACCAGAACAAATAATTTCACAATTTGCATGGAAATATAAAAAAACCTCAAGTGGCCAAGGCAATCTTGAGAAAGAAGAATGGAACTGGAGAAATCAACATGCCTGACTTTAGACTACACTACAAAGCTACAGTCATCAAGACAGTATGGTACTGACACAAAGATAGAAATATAGACCAATGGAATTAAATAAAAAGTCCACAGATAAATACACACACCTATGGACACTTCCCAAAGAAAGGCAAAGCCAAAGAATGCAAAAACTACCTCACAACTGCACTCAACTCACATGTTAGTAAAGTAATGCTTATAATTCTCCAAGCCAGCCTTCAGCAGTACAGGAACCATTAACTTCCAAAGTTCAAGCTGGTTTTAGAAAAGGCAGAGGAACCAGAGATCAAATTGCCAACATCCACTGGATCACAGAAAAAACAAGAGAATTCCAGAAAAACATCTATTTCTGCTTTATTGACTATGCCAAAGCCTTTGACTATGTGGACCACAATCAGATCAGATCAGATCAGTCGCTCAGTCATGTCCGACTCTTTGCGACCCCATGAATCACAGCACGCCAGGCCTCCCTGTCCATCACCAAATCCCAGAGTTCACCCAGACTCACGTCCATCGAGTCAGTGATGCCATACAGCCATCTCATCCTCTGTCGTCCCCTTATCCTCCTGCCCCCAATCCTTCCCAGCATCAGAGTCTTTTCCAATGAGTCAACTCTTCACATGAGGTGGCCAAAGTACTGGAGTTTCAGCTTTAGCATCATTCCTTGCAAAGAAATCCCAGGGCTGATCTCCTTCAGAATGGACTGGTTGGATCTCCTTGCAGTCCAAGGGACTCTCAAGAGTCTTCTCCAACACCACAGTTCAAAAGCATCAGTTCTTTGGTTCTCATCCTTCTTCACAGTCCAACTCTCACATCCATACATGACCACAGGAAAAAACATAGCCTTGACTAGACGAACCTTCGTTGGTAAAGTAATGTCTCTGCTTTTGAATATGCTATCTAGGTTGGTCATAACTTTCCTTCCAAGAAGTAAGCGTCTTTTAATTTCATGGCTGCAGTCACCATCTGTAGTGATTTTGGAGCCCAGAAAAATAAAGCCTTGCACTGTTTCTACTGTTTCCCCATCTATTTCCCATGAAGTGATGGGACCGGATGCCATGATCTTCGTTTTCTGAATGTTGAGCTTTAAGCCAACTTTTTAACTCTCCTCTTTGACTTTCATCAAGAGGCTTTTCAGTTCCTCTTCACTTTCTGCCGTAAGGGTGGTGTCATCTGCATATTGGAGGTTATTGATATTTCTCCTGGCAATCTTGATTCCAGCTTGTGTTTCTTCCAGTCCAGAGTTTCTCATGGTGTAATCTGCATATAAGTTAAATAAACAGGGTGACAATATACAGCCTTGAAGAACTCCTTTTCCTATTTGGAACCAGTCTGTTGTTCCATGTCCAGTTCTAACTGTTGCTTCCTGACCTGCAAACAAATTTCTCAAGAGGCAGATCAGGTGGTCTGGTATTTCCATCTCTTTCAGAATTTCCCACAGTTTATTGTGATCCACACAGTCAAAGGCTTTGGCATAGTCAATAAAGCAGAAATAGATGCTTTTCCGGAACTCTCTTGCTTTGTCCATGATCCAGCAGATGTTGGCAATTTGATCTCTGGTTCTTCTGCCTTTTCTAAAACCAGCTTGAACATCAGGAAGTTCACGGTTCACATATTGCTGAAGCCTGGCTTGGAGAATTTTGAGCATTACTTTACTAGCATGTGAGATGAGTGCTATTGTGCAGTAGTTTGAGCATTCTTTGGCATTGCCTTTCTTTGGGATTGGAATGAAAACTGACCTTTTCCAGTCCTGTGGCCACTGCTGAGTTTTCCAGATTTGCTGGCATATTGAGTGCAGCACTTTCACAGCATCATCTTTCAGGATTTGGAATAGCTCAACTGGAATTCTATCACCTCCACTAGCTTTGTCCGTAGGGATGCTTTCTAAAGACCACTTGACTTCACATTCCAGGATGTCTGGCTCTAGGTCAGTGATCACACCATTATGATTATCTGGGTCGTGAAGATCTTTTTTGTATAGTTCTTCTGTATTCTTGCCACCTCTCTTTAATATCTTCTGCTTCTGTTAGGTCCATACCATTTCTGTCCTTTATTGAGCCCATCTTTGCATGAAATATTCCTTTGGTATCTCTGATTTTCTTGAGGAGATCCCTAGTCTTTCCCATTCTGTTGTTTTTCTCTATATCTTTGCATTGATTGCCGAAGAAGGCTTTCTTATCTCTTCTTGCTATTCTTTGGAACTCTGCATTCAGATGCTTATATCTTTCCTTTTCTCCTTTGCTTTTCACTTCTCTTCTTTTCACAGCTATTTGTAAGGCCTCCCCAGATAGCCATTTTGCTTTTTTGCAATTATTTTCCATGGGGATGGTCTTGATCCCTGTCTCCTGTACAGTGTCATGAACCTCATTCCATAGTTGTGGAAAATTCTGAAAGAGATGGGAATACCAGACCACCTGGCCTGCCTCACGAGAAACCTATATGCAGGTGAGGAAGTAACAGAACTAGACATGGAACAACAGACTAGTTCCAAATAGGAAAAGGAGTATGTCAAGGCTGTATATTGTCACCCTGCTTATTTAACTTACATGCAGAGTACATCAGGAGAAACGCTGGGCTGGAGGACACTCAAGCTGGAATCAAGATTGCTGGGAGAAATATCAGTAACCTCAGATATGCAGATGACACTACCCTTATGGCAGAAAGTGAAGAGGAACTAAAAAGCCTCTTGATGAAAGTAAAAGAGGAGAGTGAAAAGGTTGGTTTAAAGCTCAACATTCAGAAAACAAAAATCATGGCATCCGGTCCCATCACTTCATGGCAGATTGATGGGGAAACAGTGGAAACAGTGCCTGACTGTAATTTTCTGGGCTCCAAAATCACTGCAGATGGTGACTGCAGCCATGAAATTAAAAGATTCTTACTCCTTGGAAGGAAAGTTATGACCAAACTGGATAGCATATTCAAAAGCAGAGATATTACTTTGCCAACAAAGGTTCATCTAGTCAAGGCTATGGTTTATCCAGTGGTCATGTATGGATATGAGAGTTGGACTGTGAAGAAAGCTGAGCACTGAAGAAATGATGCTTTTGAACTGTGGTGTTGGAGAAGACTCTTGAGAGTTCCTTGGACTGCAAGGAGATCCAACCAGTCCATCCTAAAGGAGACCAGTCCTGGGTGTTCATTGGAAGGACTGATGCTGAAGCTGAAACTCCAATACTTTGGCCACCTCATGTGAAGAGTTGACTCATTGGAAAAGACTCTGATGCTGGGAGGGATTGGGGGCAGGAGGAGAAGGGGATGACAGAGGATGAGATGGTTGGATGGCATCACCAACTCAATGGACATGAGTTTAAGTGAACTCCGGCATTGGTGATGGACAGGGAGGCCTGGCGTGCTGTGATTCATGGGGTAACGAAGAGTCGGACATGACTGGGTGACTGAACTGAACTGATCGTCACTTCATCTTTGACAAAGGAGGCAAAAATATACAGTGGAGAAAAGACAATCTCTTTAACAAGTGGTGCTGGTAAAACTGGTCAACCACCTATAAAAGAATGAAACTAGAACACTTTCTAACACCATACACAAAAATAAACTCAAAATAGATTAAAGATCTAAATGTAAGATGAGAAACTATAAAACTCCTCGAAGAAAACATAGGCAAAACACTCTCTGACATAAATCATAGCAGGATCCTCTATCATCCACCTCCCAGAGTAATGGAAATAAAAGCAAAAGTAAACAAATGGGACCTAATTAAACTTGAACACTTTTGCCCAATGAAGGAAACTATAAGCAAGGTGAAAAGTGAGCCTTCAGAATGGGAGAAAATAATTTCAAACAAAGCAACTTGTCAGGATCCTCATTAGGTATTACTGACAAAATGGATGCATGGCCCCAGCCCCCTCTCCTCATTCCGCAGGCTCGGACCTGGGATGAAGGAGTTAGCTCTTGTGATTCTGACTTGTTCCTTCCTTTCTTTGGTTGAGTTGGCTGCAAAGAATGTTAAGGTGCTTATTGTTCTTGAGAGAAGCATGAGAATGCACAAAGCCTTCTGCAGTTGTGCCCAGAAAATAATCTATAAGGTAACCATTGCTATTTGCTCAAGTATTTTTACAAAGAATATCCCTGGATGAGCATGTAGGCCACAGATTGAGGCCATGGGAAGGATTGTTATCTGAGACCTGTTTGTGAGGGACATGTTTATGGCAAAGGAAGTTTGCTAAGCTTCAGTTCAGTTCAGTTGAGTCGCTCAGTCGTGTCTCACTCTCTGTGACCCCATGAATCGCAGCACGCCAGGTCTCCCTGTCCATCACCAACTCCTGGAGTTCACTCAGACTCACATCCATCGAGTCAGTGATGCCATCCAGCCATCTCATCCTCTGTTGTCCCCTTCTCCTCCTGCCCCCAATCCCTCCCAGCATCAGAGTCTTTTCCAATGAGTCAACTCTTCCCATGAGGTGGCCAAAGTACTGGAGTTTCAGCTTTAGCATCATTCCCTCCAAAGAAATCCCAGGGCTGATCTCCTTCAGAATGGACTGGTTGGATCTCCTTGCAGTCCAAGGGACTCTCAAGAGTCTTTTCCAACACCACAGTTCAAAAGCATCATTTCTTCAGCGCTCAGCCTTCTTCACAGTCCAACTCTCACATCCATACATGACCACAAAAACCATAGCCTTGATTAGACGGACCTTTATTGGCAAAGTAATGTCTCTGCTTTTCAATAAGCTATCTAGGTTGGACATAAATTTCCTTCCAAGGAGTAAGCATCTTTTAATATCATGGCTGCAGTCACCATCTGCAGTGATTTTGGAGCCCCCCAAAAAATAAAGTCTGACACTGTTTCCACTGTTTCCCCATCTATCTGCCATGAAGTGATAGGACCAGATGCCATGATCTTCATTTTCTGAGTGTTGAGCTTTAAGCCAACTTTTTCACTCTCCTCTTTCATCAAGAGGCTTTTCACTTCCTCTTCAGTTTCTTCCATAAGGGTGGTGTCATTTGCATATCTGAGCTTATTGATATTTCTCCTGGCAATCTTGATTCCAGCTTGTGTTTCTTCCAGTCCAGCGTTTCTCATGATGTACTCTGTATAGAAGTTAAACAAGCAGGGTGACAATATACAGCCTTGACATAATCCTTTTCCTATTTGGAACCAGTCTTCCATGTCCAGTTCTAACTCTTGCTTCCTGACCTGCATATAAATTTCTCAAGAGGCAGGTCAGGTGGTTTGGTATTCCCATCTCTTTCAGAATTTCCCACAGTTTATTGTGATCCACACAGTCAAAGGCTTTGGCATAGTCAATAAAGCAGAAATAGATGTTTTTCTGGAACTCTCTTGCTTTTTCCATGATCCAGCGGATGTTGGCAATTTGATCTCTGGTTCCTCTGCCTTTTCTAAAACTAGCTTGAACATCAGGAAGTTCACGGTTCACATATTGCTGAAGCCTGGCTTGGAGAATTTTGAGCATTACTTTACTAGCATGTGAGATGAGTGCAATTGTGCGGTAGTTTGAGCATTCTTTGGCATTGACTTTCTTTGGGATGATTTAGGGTTTAGTAATAATTAAGAATAGCTGGAAGCCTTTATAGGAGATAGTGAGCTTAAGATACTAGGGGCAAGCAGGATTATAAAGATATGAAACAAACTGAGGAATGTGGTATGCAGCCCAGACATAAGCATGAATTACAATGTAATCACAAGTAAACACGATTCTGAGAGAATTGCTGAAACAGGAACTCTATTTGAAGGGCAACAATGAGACAATAATCTAGGTGAGGGTGAACTGAAAATGTCAAACCTCTGACCTAATGCTTTTGAAAAAGTATAAAAGAGAACCTGATGCTTGAAATAAACATGTAGTCCCGTACCTCGAGTCAGAGCATCATTTCCCGTCGACACCACTCATCCCTTCAGGCTGATCCCCTGGCTGCTTGAGCTGGACTCTGGCAGCAATTGACAAGAAATTAGTCTCAAAAATATTCTAGCAGCTCAGGCAACTCAATACAAGAAAAATAAATGACCCAATCAAAAATGGGCCAATGAACTAAACAGACATTTCTCCAAAATAAGACATACAGATGGCTAACAAACACATGAAAAAATGTTCAGTATCAATCACTATCAGAGAAATGCAAATCAAAACCACAATGAGGTACCATCTGATGCCAGTCAGAATGACTGCTATCAAAAAGTCTACAAACAATAAATGCTGAGAGGGTGTGGAGAAAAGGGAACCCTCTTACACTGTTGGTGGGAATGCAAACTTAGAGCCAACAAGGAGAACAGTGTGGATATTCCTTTAAAAACTGAAAACAGAACTCCCATACAACCCAGCAATCCCACTTCTGGGCATACACACTGAGGAAACCAGAATTGAAAGAGATCATGTACCCCAATGTTCATCGCAGCACTGTTTACAATAGCTAGGACATGGAAGCAACCTAGATGTCCATCAGCAGATGAATGGATAAGAAAGCTGTGGTACACATACACAATGGAATACTACTCACCTATTAAAAAGAACACATTTGAATCAGTTCTAATGAGATAGATGAAACTGGAGCCTATTATACAGATTGAAGTAAGTCAGAAAGAAAAACACCAATACAGTATATTAACACACATATATGGAATTTACAAAGATGGAAACAATGACCCTATATGCAAGACATTAAAAGAGACACAGATATAAAGAACAGAATTTTGGACTCTGTGGAAGAAGGCGAGTGTGGGATGATTTGAGAGAATAGCATTGAAACATGTATATTACCATACGTGAAATAGATCACCAGTCCAAGTTCGATGCATGAGACAGGGCACTCAAAGCCATTGTACTGGGACAACCCAGAGGGATGGGATGAGGAGGGAGGTGGGAGGGGGGTTCAGGATGGGGGACACATGTACACCTGTGGCTGATTCATGTGAATATATGGCAAAAACCACCACAAGTTTGTAAATTATTTAGTCTCCAATTAAATTAATTAAAAAAAAAAAAAAGACTCCAGTAAAGGGGTGTGACTTCAGCAAAATGACAGAGTAGGCAGCTCCATACACCTGTCTCATCACAAAAACATTGAAAACCAGACAGAAATGGTTACAACCTACTTTGCGAGTACTCTAGAATAAACAGGCAAGGGTGTATAGTAACCAAGAAAATGCTGAATTCAGAAAAAGGCAATCTACAAACAGTAGGAAGTTGTAGCATTCTTACTTGCCTTTGTCCAATCCTATCTCTGATTCAGCTGCAGTGAAGATGGGAGCTAATGGTCCCTGGTTCTGGAGGAAGCAGTTGTTTGGTTGCTAAGTCATGTTTGACTCTTTGTCATCCCATGGACTGCAGCATACCAGGCTTCCCTGTCCTTTACTATCTCCTGGAGTTTGCTCAAACTCACATTCACTGAATCAGTGATGCCATTCAACCATCTCATCCTTTGTTGCCTCCTTCTCCTACTGCCCTCAATCTTTCAGAGTATCATACCTATCAATACTTCATTGTGTTAGTCTGTTCTCATCCGACTGGGGAGATATCAAAAGGATGGGCAGAGGGATTAATATCCAGAATATATTAAAAAAAAAAAAAAAACTCCTAAAACTCAACCTCAAAAATAAAATGGGAAAAGACCTTAAATGGACGTTTATCTAAGAACAGATGGTCAAATGAACACATGAAAAATGCTTAACATCATTTTTCATTAGGAAACTGCAAATCAACACCAGAAGATAACACATCTCACTTACTATTGCAGTACTGCTGTAATGAAAGGAAAAAAAAAATCCCCACAGATGTTAGTAAGAATGTAGAGAAACTGGAGCACTTGTACATTTTCAGCAGGAATGGAAAACAGTGTAGCCATTGCAGGAAACATTTTGGTGGTTCCTCAGGAAGTTAAACATATATATGCTTACCTGGCATCTGTTTGAATCCCTATTTTCAAATTTTTTGGGTAAAAATTTGAGGTGGAATCACTGGATCATATAATAATTCTATGTTTTGGCCTTTTGAGATACAGTTTCTATTTGGGATGATGGAAAATATATTAAAATAGTTTCTGGTGATGGTTGTACAACACTGCAAATGTAATTGTAATTATTTCCACTAAAAACTGTACAATTAAAAATTATGACAATGGAAAATTTTATGTTATATATATTTTGCCATAATAAACAACCCACAGTGCATTAATTTTACATTCAAGTTGTATATGTAATCATTATAAGCATAACATGGTAGATATAATTTCTAAGGACTTATGTCATTGAGTTTCAAATAATGAATATGAATTTTTCCATATACCACATGAAGGTAAAATACTTAATTCAATTAGCAGTGTATAATTTTGCACTATTGATGCAATAGTTATATCTGAAGACGTGGTACCAATATACAGGGAGGCCTGGCGTGATTTGATTCATGGGGTCGCAAAGAGTCAGACATGACTGAGCAACTGATCTGATCTGATCTGATTTTTTTTTTTAATTTCTTCTAAAGTTTACTAAAATTAGGTCTTCAAAAAATAAAGTAAAGAAGCTTAGGGAAAAGAAGGCATATTTAAACTGTCAGCTAGCTAACTAGGATCACTATCAGTTGATTGCATTTAAGTTGAAATGAAAAAAACTAAATGGAACATATACCAACCTGTTAATATACAGATTATACTCACTATCATCAAAAACAATCTAATTACTTTCTTGGGTATCAAAACAAGTATGGCATTAATATGATTAGTGTAGGAAAACTGTAGTCATGCTTAATGAAAATTAAACCAATTCTGGCAGTATTATGAGCAAATGAGGTATTATGTAAACTTAATGAGTAAATGTAATCTCTACCATACATCCATTCAGCACACATATTTTTAAGCATTTATTCTATATAATGACTATATGCATACACATATTACGTGAATTATCTAATTTCATGCATATACTCAGAAGAAGGACTTCTACCAAATATTTCTATTGAGACCAGGATACATGTTTTCCTAAAGTACAATGTGTGCCAATTCTATTAACTAAGAGATAACCCAGACATTTTCATCAGTAGTACAGTTATAAACTTTTAGCATTTATCTGTCAACATTTCGCTACTTTGCCATTTTTTTTTTTTACTGTTAAATATTTGTAAGTAGATTGTCAAATGTGTATATGCTTTTCCCCCCACATTTTACAACCATATTCATTAAACTGTGACACTTGAGTTCAGGGTTTCAAGTCTTAGGAATTAACTAGCTGGCATCTTCTACTGACACCAGATTTAGAGAAACAAATATAAAAGGCATAGGAGTCAGTGGGCCATAACATAGACTAAGAAACATTAAAAAGCTCCAATAGCTCCCCACTGAACCAACAACAAAGTCCACTTTGGTCTCCTAGTTCTTCTGTGTAAAAATGCTTTACAAACAGTTTTCACCACATTTCCTCCTAACCTATATTCTGAAGGTGAAGTTGCTCAGTCGTATCTGACTCTTTGCGACCCCGTGGACTGTAGCCTACCAGGCTTCTCCGTCCATGGGATTTTCCAGGCAAGAATACTGGAGTGGGTTACCATTTCCTTCTCCAGGGGATCTTCCCAACCCAGGGATCGAACCTGGGTCTCCTGTATTGGAGGCAGACGCTTTAACCTCTGAGCCTCCAGGGAAGCCCAAACCTATACTCTAGGCAGAGTTAATTTTGTACCACTCTATAGCCATGAAAGAGCTTGTTCCCGTTAAAATAGTTCATGATTTTCTACCTGGGGCTCTATTTCTTCTCTTTTTAAAGCTCATTTCCAATGCCACTACTTTATCTTTTTTTTTTTTTTTGAACTTTTATTTTGTATTGGGGTATAGTCATTTAACAATGTTGTGAGAGTTTCAGGTGAACAAGATCAGCCATGCTGCTGCTGCTGCTGCTAAGTCTCTTCAGTCGTGTCTGACTCTGTGCGACCCCAGAGACGGCAGCCCACCAGGCTTTCCTGTCCCTGGGATTCTCCAGGCAAGAGTACTGGAGTGGGGTGCCATTGCCTTCTCCGAGATCAGCCATACATATACATATATCCATTCTCCTCCAAACTTCCTTCCCATCCAGTCTGCCACATAACATTGAACTGAATTCCATGTGCTATATAGTAGGTCCTTGTTGGTTATCCATTTTAAATATAGCAGTGAGTACATATACACTATGGAAGATTTGTTGTTGTTTAGTCACTAAGTTGTGTCTGATTCTGTTTGTGACCCCATGGACTACAGTCCACCAGGTTTTTCTGTCCATGGGATTTTCCAGGCAAGAACACTGTAATGGGTTGCCATTTCCTCCTCCAGGGATCTTCCTGATCCAGGCAGGGATGGAACTCATGTTTCCTGCAGTGGCAGGGAGATTCTTTACCATTGAGCCAGGAAGTCCTGTAATGGAATATTACTCAGCCATTAAAAAGAATGAAACAATGACATTTGCAGAAATATGGATGGACCTAGAGATTGTCATACTGAGTTAATTAAGTCAGACAGGTGAAATATCATATGACATCCCTTATATGTGGACCTAAAAAGAAATGATAGAAATGGCTTACTTACAAAGTAAGTAAGAGACAGACTTAAGAGAATGAACTTATGATTGTCAAAGGGAAGGATGGGGGAAGAGATAGGGAGTTTGGGGCAGATATGCCACTACTTTAGCATTCCATATTTATTTAGGAGTTGTTCTGCAATTTTCTTATATTGATAATACGTTGCAAATCTGTATACTATCTGATTCTTTGAATGTATATTATTTGTATTTGCTTCAACTAAGATAAGAAAACTTCAAGAGAGAGGGAACTCAGCATAAAAATAGGCACTAAATATATATGTACTACGTACAAAAGTTAGAATAAAGCCCTGGAATTTACAAAGGACTTTCATATTCAATATTTCACCTGTTTTTCTCAAGGTGATATTGTAACTTGCATTTCACAAAGTGGAGCTGGATTTTATAGAAATCAAGAAATACATTCCTTGTCAAACATCCATTAACACCAGATGGAACACAGGTTTAAATCCAAGACTTTCAATTCAAAGTCACTGTTTTATATAACTATGATAGAGAAGAGAAATGAAGTAAAAAGGTTAAATTATTGTCCAAGGATTTAGGATTTGAATTCAGTCCATCTAAATTTAAGCCCTATAAATTTTCCGTATTTTCAGCAAAATCCTGATCTATAGGCTTAAATGAAAGTAGTTGATATTTTGAAATTATAAATCAGTGGATTTAGACAGCTATGTGGACATCTTCATATATAATATGTTAGATATTATAGAAGTAAACTACCTTTAAACTCGGAAATAGATTAATGATTGGCCATTAAATAAATTATTGATGTACATAAAAGGAAGCATAAACACTATAAACCCCTATTATCATTTAAAGTAATTCTATTGTCCTTCAAGTCCCATAAAATTGGCCTAAGTGTAGTACACACATTGATTATGCAAAGATCCTCAATGTAAAATAGAATGTGTACAAAGTCCATAAAATACTATTCTCCTGCAATATATATTTAACCTAAAATTAAGATGTTAGTGCTAATAAAGATACAACAATTATGACACTTTAAATTTATAATTACCTTACTTTTTAGCAATCACAGATGAGGTTAAGGTAGAATTTACATCTTAGCTCTTTGCACAAAAGCTTATATCTACGTATTTTAATGTATATACACTTTCAGAATTAAGTAAACAATCTAAAATTGACTTTAGGATTAAAAACAAAAAGTATCTTTTTTTCCAAAATAGCTACACCAGTATTTGAATATCACACATTTTATAGATTATTTCATCTGTGTGTTTAAAATGTCTCTTTTGGGGTCCCTACTTTGATCTTTTTATTTACCTTTGAGATCTAGCTTTGTTGGATTTGAGAGGTCTTATTGAGTGAAATTCAAAGTGACAGAAAACCAATTCTCTAATAAATACCTAAGGAGAGATAAACAGGTATGTTGATGGCCATATTTATGAGTTTAATTACAGAAGGTGCTGATGGGAGATTTTGTCAGACAGAATATAGACTGAAGTGAAGCATTTGGAGAGTGTAAGAGATAGAACACTCTATTAGGCCAGCTGAATGATATAACAAGTTCTAATGTAAAAATCATAAGAATAAGGAAGACTACTTGAATTTACAGGCAGAAAAAGTAGTACGGAACTGAATTAAGCTATTCAAAGTTTTAAACAACTTGAGAAATTCCTGCTAGGTACTGTTAAGTTTCCTTTTCAAAGGTGTATATGTGTGTGGTCAGTTGTGTCCAACTCTTTGTGACCCCATGACTGTAGCCCACTAGGTTCCCCTGCCTATGGGATTTCCCAGGCAAGAATACTGGAGTGGGTTGCCATTTCCTACTCTACGGGACCATCCAGACCCAGGGATAAAACCTGAGTCTCCTGCATTGGCAGGCAGATTCTTTACCACTGTGCCACCTGGGAAGCCCTTTTTGCTTTAAAAGTTGACCTTCATGTGATCTGCATGATCTGTAGGTAGCTTGGAACCAGAAGGAAATAATTGATCAGGTGTGAATTTCAGGTGCCTCTCATGATTCCCTTAGTGAGTAGAGAAACAGAGGTGGTCATAGTAAGTCATATACCATATCAATCAAGACAGAGTAGGCAAAAGACCAGGGAAAAATGGACAAGCAAGCAGTCAAGAAGCACTTAGTGAAATTCATTCAAACACTGTACAGGGCCTAATTCTTATTTTTAATAACAGTTATTATTAAGAAATAAATATATATTGAAGAAGACTTAGAAAACATGTAAAGATGTATCAAAGAAAATAAAAGTCATCCTTAATTACATAGCTCAGAAAAAAATTTTCTAACATTTTGGCATACTTAAGAAAATTAATTCTCTCTCTCCTACTCTCTCAGATAATATGCTTACATTGATATTATCTCAAAAGGATTATATTGTATATAATATAAAGTTTCACTTCTGCTTTTATAGCTAAAATAACGTTGGGGCATTTTTCTTGTTATAAAAATTATTGATGCTTTATACTTATTTAATTCATTAACATTTATTGCTTACACAGTAAAATGATAATTTAAATTTTTTCCCATTCCCTAATTTTCTAAACTCCTACTTCAATTACAACATTTTCAGATACATTTTTGTATGCATAGCACATCATATATTTGATATATAACAAACCAATTTCTTCTTTATTATTTTCTGTTATGAAATCATTTGTGTCATTTTTCTTATGTCTTACACTGCCTACAAAACTTTAAAATAAATTTTGCTATATCAAATTATAAAAAAGAGTTCATGGTGTTAAAACTTTAGGAATGAATGATGGTAGATAGTATTATATCTGATTTTATGGGATATACATTTAAAATTTCAGCTTTAAGGAAGATGTTGCCTGTATGTTTGAAAAAGATAATTCTCTTTTCATTAAGTTATATTTTTTCTATTGCTTTTTAGTAAAGAGTTTTATCTCACATGCTAGTAAGGTAATGCTCAAAATTCTCCAAGCCAGGATTCAACAGTACATGAACTGTGAACTTCCGATGTTCAAGCTGGATTTAGAAAAGGCAGAGAAACCAGAGATGAAATTGCCAACATCTGCTGGATCGTCGAAAAAGCAAGAGAGTTTCAGAAAAAATATTTATTTCTGCTTTATTGACTATGCCAAAGCCTTTGACTGTGTGGATCACAATAAACTGTAGAAAATTCTTCAAGAGATGGGAATACCAGAACACCTGACCTCCTTCTTGAGAAATTTGTATGCAGGTCATGAAGCAACAGTTAGAACTGGACATGGAACAACAGACTTATTCCAAATTGGGAAAGGAGTACGTCAAGGCTGTATATTGTCACCCTGCTTATTTAACTTATATACAGAATACCTCATGAGACACGTTGGGCTGGATGAAGCACAAGCTGGAATCAAGATTGCTGGGAGAAATATCAATAAACTCAGATATGCAGATGACACCACATTTATGGTAGAAAGAGAAGAAGAGCTAAAGAGCCTCTTGATGAAAGTGAAAGAGGAGAGTGAAAAAGTTGGCTTAAAGCTCAACATTCAGAAAACTAAGATCATGGCATCCGGTCCCATCACTTCATGACAAATTGATGAGGACATAATGGAAACAGTAAGAGACTTTATTCTTGGGGCTCCAAAATCACTGCTGATGGTGACTGCAGCCATGAAATTAAAAGACGCTTACTCCTTGGGAGAAAAGTTATAACCAACCAAGGCAGCATATTAAAAAGCAGAGACATTACTTTACCAACAAAGGTCCATCTAGTCAAAGCTATGGTTTTTCCATTAGTCATGTACGGATGAGAGAGTTGGACTATAAAGAAAGCCAAGCCCTTAAGAATTGATGCTTTTGAACTATGGTGTTGGAGAATACTTGAGAGTCCCTTGGATGGCAAGGAGATCCAACCAGTCTATCCTAAGGGAAATCAATCCTGAATATTCATTGGAAGAACTGATGCTGAAGCTGAAACTCCAATACTTTGGCCACCTGATGCTAAGAACTGATGGCCACCTGATGCTAAGAACTGACTCATTTGAAAAGACCCTGATGCTTGCAAAGATTGAAGCTGGAGGAGAAGGGGACAACAGAGGATGAGATGGTTGGATGGCATCACCAACTCAATGGGCATGAGTTTGAGTAAACTCTGGGAGTTGGTGATGGACAAGGAGGCCTGGTGTGCTGCAGACCATGGGGTCACAAAGAGTCAGACATGACTGATCAAACGAACTGAACTGAATGAGTTTTAAAATCAGGAAAATTTATTAAATGTTATCCATTCTTTTGGACAAATATTAAAATGAATATATGGATACTTTCATTTACTATTTTTTCCTACAAAAAAAAAAACAAATTCTTTATTGAATTAATCTAACTTTAGCCTTGCTTGCCAAAAATAATTATGCATAAAAGTGATGCATATTTTTAATGGTGGTAATGTTTATCATCCATTTCTCAGTGAATATTTCAAGTACATTTATGTTGTTACACAATCATATCTCTAGAACTCTTTCCATCTTGCAAAACTGAAACTCTACAGCTTTAAACAATTCCTCATTCCTCCTCACCTCCCCTCAGTTCTTTGGCAAACATCCTTCTACTTTCTCTTAAGAATCTGAGTACTCTAGGTATTAGGTACACAACATAAGTAGAATCACATAGCATTTGTCTTTTTGTAAATGGCTTACTTCATCTAGCATAATGTTCTCAAGTTTCAGCCACATTGTAAAATGTTTCAGAATTTTCTTTTTTTAAGGCTAATTTATTTTATGTATACACATGGACTGCAAGGAGATCTAACCAGTCCATTCTAAAGGAGATCAGTCCTGGGTGTTCTTTGGAAGGACTGATGCTAAAGCTGAAACTCCATTACTTTGGCCACCTCATTAGAAGAGTTGACTCATTGGAAAAGACTCTAATGCTGGGAGGGATTGGGGGCAGGAGGAGAAGGGGACGACAGAGGATGAGATGGCTGGATGGTATCACTGACTCGATGGACATGAGTCTGAGTGAACTCTGGGGGTTGGTAATGGACAGGGAGACCTGGCATGCTGGAATTCATGGGGTTGCAAAGAGTCAGACACAACTGAGCGACTGAACTGAACTGAACTGACATTTTATTTAAAACTTTTCTACCCATGAACACTTTGGTTGCTTTTACTGTTGGGTCATTATGAGTAATTCTCCTGTAAATGAGCATAACTGCTAAGTCATTTCAGTCATGTCAAATTCTTTGAGACCCCATGGACTATAGCCCATCAGGCTCCTATGTCCATGTAATTATCCAGGCAAGAATAGTGGAGTGGGCTGCCATTTCTTCCTCCAGGGGTCTTCCTGACCCAGGGATCAAACCCAAGTCTCCTGCATCTCCTGTATTGGCAGGCTAGTTCTTTACCACCAGCACCACCTGGGAAGCCTTACCATGAATATACATGTACAAATCTCTCTTTGACCTTGCTTTCTATTCTTTTTGGTACATACACAGAAGTGGAATTGCTGGATCTTATGCAGATGACATCATCCTTATGGCAGAAAGCAAAGAGGAACTAAAGAGCCTTTTCATGAAGGTGAAACAGGAGAGTGAAAAGCCGGCCTAAAACTGAACATTCAGAAAACTGAGATCATGGCACCCAGTCCCATCACTTCATGGAAAATAGATGGGGAAAAAATGAAAACAGTGACAGACTTTATTATCTTGGGCTCAAAAATCACTGCAGATGGTGACTGTAGCCATGAAATTAAAAGATGCTTGGTCTTTGGAAGAAAAGCTATGACCAACCTAGACAGCATATTAAAAAGCAGAGATATTACTTTGTGGGCAAAGGTCTAGTCAAAGCTATGGTGATTCCAGTAGTCATGTACGGATGTGACAGTTGGATCATAAAGAAGGCTGAGGACTGAAGAATTGATGATTTTGAAGTGTGGTGCTGAAGAAAATTTTTGAGAGTCCTTTGGACAGCAAGGAGATCAAACCAGTCAATCAATCCTAGAGGAAATCAGTCCTGAATATTCACTGGAAAGACTGATCCTGAAGCTCCAATACTTTGGCCACTTGTTGCAAAGAGTCAACTCATTGGAAAAGATCCTGACGCTAGGAAAGATCAAAGACAGGAGGAGAAGGGAGCAACAGAGGATGAGATGGTTGGATGGTATCACGGACTCAATGGACATGAGTTTGAGCAAACTGTGGGAGATGGTGAAGGACAGGGAAGCCTGGGTGCTGCAGTCCATGGGGTCACAAAGAGATGGACAAAAGTCAGACACAAAGAGTCAACTGACAACAACAACAATTTAAGATTCAGGTGAATCTCTACTCACGCAGTAGAACTCATGAATAAGAAATAAGTGCCAATTCATATCAGTGAACTATATTTGTTACTTCTGATCCAACATTATATATTTTTGTGTTATCTGAATAAAGGTTACATTTTGTTTGCAGAAGTAAGGCATATACTCTTACTCAGTGACAGAGTGCTATACATTAAAGATTTGCTAAATGAAGAGAACAAAATCATCTTAATTAATGTTAATTTTAGAAAACAACCTGAATGTGCTGCATGACATTTCACCTGAATATAGGAGCAGAGGCATCTCTGCACATAGATTTGTGTGTCTTTAATTTTGTCAGATTCAAACCTGCTTTCATACATCATGCAGTCAAAATAAAGGACACATATAAGTATGGTAGGGTTTCCCTCATAGCTAAGTCAGTAAAGGATCTGCCGGCAATGCAGGAGACCCAGGTTCAATCCCTGAGTCAGCAAGATCCTCTTGAGAATGGCAACCCACTCCAGTATTTTTGCCTGGAGAATCCCACGGACAGAGGAGCCTGGCAGACTACAGTCCATGGGGGTCACAAGAGTTGAACACGACTTAGCATCTAAACCACCAGACATGGTAAAATAATATTTGGAGTTAAATATTTAGTGACAGTATTCATTCAACCCTACAGTTGGTCCTTATTTGCTTTGACAAAAAATGTCTGAATACCAAAGACCTCGTAGTGCAAACAAATATATATTGAAAGTTAAGAATGGTGATCATTTTGTCAAAAGTGTTTTTAACTCATTAGAGTACTGGATTTAACTCATCTGCATTATTGTATGAAAAAAATTGTACATTAAAAAGGAATTTGATAGTTTAGTGTGCCCCTGCCACCTATGAAATGCTTTTAGGTACTATTTTTATACAGTTTGAACTTTTTCATCATTCTATCCTACAGATGTTAAGTGAAGAGAGAAAGTATCAAGTACTCAGATTTCCTTAGTTCTCACTCAATATGGCTTTCTGAGGACAAGGCCAGAGGAACCCTATTGCAGAAGACAGTGGATGAAAAATAATCGTATGGAATCGTTTATTCAAGTTAAGGTACAGAAGTTACATACCTGTCAAGGAAAGAGAATTGGAGGAGCCATTTAACTGTTTGCAATCTATGGAAAAACTAAGACAGAAATACATGGGAAAGTGCAGGAAGTAAAGCTTACTTTGAAAGGAGTGAAGATTTAAGAATGGATTCTAAGAAAAAATATGAGGTCGAAGGTGGGATAATCTGCCATTCACAGAATATTTTAAAGGGTAGAGAAAATCAGAGATTGTGATGTGGTAGAATGACAACAAAAATAAGAGAATTAGAGCAGAAATGTGAATGCTTTATGACAGAACAAATTATTGAGAAAAGCCAGTACTGGATTACCTAACAGAATGAAGCAGCATGTGCCTTAGGCACTACACCAAAAAAGGAGGATAAAGGGCAAAGAGAACAGGGAAAAACAGAGAAAGACAGAATTTTTTAAAGAATTTTATATTCTAAAGTATAAGTAAAGAGAAAGCATCAAAGGGATTTTCATAGACAAAAACTGAGTCTTAATGGGCTTTCTTATACACATTGTTCATTGTTATTAATTTTAAAATTATATGTGGATCTTAAAGTATATGTGGAGGAGTTTGTGTGTGTGTGTGTGTGTGTGTGTGTGCATGATTAAGGACTTAAAACTCACAATCTGACTTTAACAAGAAAAAAATGATTAGGAAAGAAGAGGGTATCTCCATCAGAGACTGAGGGTGAGGCATGGAGGCTTCTTAGAAGGGCACAGTCTCCCACTTAAATATAGAAGGAAATAAAAGGTGGATTACTGGAAGAGAATCTAGAGGGAATTTAATTCTGAGGAGAAGCATGAAAAAAATAATTAGCAATAAGATACTAGTTTGGGTTGGAAAGAAAAAAAGAGAGATATTAACTAGAAAAAGAACATGAAATTTACTGGCCAGGAAAATCAGGCTGAAGTGATTTTAGATAGGGAGTGATTTTAGATATGTCTGAGAGGACACAGCTAGATTGTCTCAACAATATTTAAAAGAAAAGAAAACAAAAACTGAAGAAGTCACACTATCTGATTTTAAGGCTTACTATTACTAGAGTAATCAACACTATATGGTATTAATGAAATAATAAATGCATATATCAGTGGAATAGAGAAGCCAGAAATGAACTCATTTAAATACAGTCAACTGATTTTTCACTTTCGTCCATTAAATTATTCCTGTATTTTTTCTAAAACTCAAAATTCTTTTTATTTGTTGATTTTCATCAAACAGTGATCGCACAGCTTACACAAAACTCTCTGACAAAGGACATGCATCCAAAATAAATTAAAAAAAAATTCTCAATAGAAAATCCACAGTAAGAAAACAATCCAATTAGAAACTGAGAGCATCAACAAATACTTCATGGGTGGCAAATAAGTACAGTTGACTCTTTAAAAACACAGGTTTGAACTGTGCATGTCTTCGTGCACATGGATTTTGTTCAATAAAGATCTGCTATAGTACTACCAAATTCACAGTTGGTTAAATTATGGATTTGGAGGACTGGTTATAGTTTTACACAGATTTTTGACTGAGCAGAGGCCAGTGCCCCTAACCTCTAAGTAGTTCAAGGGTCAACTGAACATGAAAAGACGTTCAACATCATTAGCCATGAGAGAAATGCAAATTAAGACCATGATAAGATGCTGCTGTATACCTATTAGAATAGCTAAGATAACAAAAACTACTAATAATATCAAATTCTGATGAGCATGTAGAAAAACTGAATTTCTCATGTATTGCGATAGTAATATAAAAATAGTTATCATTACATTGGAAAACAGTTTGGCAATTTTTAATAAAGCTAAGTGTACACTTATCACACAACCCAACAATTGTACTCTCAAGCATAAATTCTAAAGAAATGAAGACCTGTGCGTGCGTGCTAATCGTTTCAGTCATGTCCGACTCTTTGCGACCCTATGGACGGTAGCCCACCAGGCTCCTCTGTCCATGGGATTCTCCAGGCAAGAATACTGGAATGGGTTGCCATTCCACCCCCACCCAGGGGATTTCCTGACCCAGGGATCGAACTCATGTCTCTTATGTATCCTGTATTGGCAGGTGGGTTCTTTACCACAAGTGCCACCTGGGAAGCCCTACACAAAAACCTACACATGAACATTCACTGCAGCTTTATTTGTACTCTTCCCCAGATAGAAACAAATGAAACGTCCTTCACGGAGCAAATATAAAAGCCAACTGGTATACTTAAACAACTTTTATTTAACAATAAAAAGGGATTAACTATCGATATCCAAGACAATTAAGTGAATCTCAATTTCACTGAAACAAAATTTCACTGAAAAGGGGCCAACTTCAGATGCCCAGTATAAATACTGTAAATATAAATACTGTATTTATAAGTACAGTATAAATACTGTGAGCATTTATATAACAATTTTGAATCAACACTATAGTAATGGAAACCAGAACAGGTTGAGGGTGCTGAAGGATTAGAGCTAGGGGAAGAGTGCGATCATTAAGGTAAAATGACAGAGTTTTCTTACAGTGATGGAATAGTCCATATCCTGATTATATAGGGTTACCTTGGTTACTCTAATTTACATGTGTGATAAAATTTCATGCAACTACAGACACACACAAACGTATGGAGAAACTTGCGAATTTGACTAAGGTCTGTGCTTGCATTAATAATATTGTATCAATGTCAGTTACCTAGTTTTGATAATATTCAATAGTAAAATATTATCACTGGGGGAATTTGGGTGAAAAGTACATGAAAGCTGTTTACATTTATTTTAGGTAATTAAAATCATTCAAAATAAAAAAAGATATAAAGGAGTAGTAGGGATCATCTAAAGTTTACTGAGCAGAGAAGTATGGATAGCCTAAAATTACTCCAATAACCTATTTATCAGAATTTCTCCAACAATCTATTTTAAGAATTGAGACGAGAAGTCAGACTCCATTTTAGTCTAGGGATGATCATAAAAGTCTATATATACACCTAGGTCAACTGAAGAAGTATGAATTCTATAATATAAACATGGTTAAAATACACTTTTAATACTATAGTCACATTTGGAAGATGATTATAAGAGGAGCAGGGCTTCCCTGATGGCTCAGTTGGTAAAGAATCCATCTGCAATGCAGGAGACCTGGGTTCGATTCCTGGGTTGGGAAGATTCCCTGGAGAAGAGAACGGCTACCCACTCCAGTATTCTGGCCTGGAGAATTCCATGGACAGAGGAGCTTGGCAGGCTACAGTCCATGGGGTCACAATGAGTTGGACACGTCTGAGCGACGTTCACTATAAAACAGGAAAGGAGTTAGAAAGAGGGTATATTTTTTGAAAGGTGGTTGCCATTTACTCCTCTTTCTAAATGAACACTTTTAGGTAGTCGCGTCTTATCCTGGTCCTGGTCTTGGCCATGTGACTTGCTTTGGTCAATGGAACAATAGCAAGCAGAAGTTTGAACAAGAGGTTTGAACCTGGGGGAAAAAGGAGTAAAGGAAGGTATTAGGAATTTAAAAGGAGGGCAGAAAGGAATGAAATATTCATTTTGCATGGTAGATGGTTAATTGATGAAGGAAATGCAGTAGGATTCAACTTGTGAGCTGAAGTTATAAAGTGAGATCAATCATCACAATTCCGGGGTGTGTGTGTGTATGTTTTCTGTCCATGTTCAACTGACCAGGTACAGGCAGAGAGTGATGAGGAAATTTGGTTTAAATAGAGTTGGGGTATTGACAGGCAAGAAATGTAGAGGAAGAGAGGACTAAGGGATCTGAAGCTGTGTGGGAAGGACAGACCACTATGATGGTCTTTGGATTTCACTCTGGATGAGACGGGAGAAACTGGAAGGCTGTTATCAGCACTAGAGAAAAAATAGTGGAGACAATAAACTATCAATACTACTGGAAACACAGAATTGTTGGAGCAAGTGGTCTTAAAGGACGTAAGCCAGGGAAAGGTGGAAAAGGTGCTGACAGTGCAGAAAGCCTGAAACTGAGATTTAAAAGTTGTTGTAAGTATGGAAGTAAGAAACTGGAAGTCCAAGGAGTTGACACAAATTTTCTGCTTGGATAGTGATGCTGCATTCAGTGAACATGGTAAGCCATGTGCTCAATCATGTAAAACATGACAGATAAGACCAGGATGTCAGTATATGACAAGACAATGAATGAGTGGCTAATGGTTTGGTTTCAAAGAATATGTTTTTGTGATTTGTGATGATGTGGGAAGAAAGCAAGTGGTCTCGAAGTGACAATGAAGACCATGGAGGGAATTGAACCATTAATTTAAAACATATATATTACTTTCCCAGTATGTTCCAAACTCTAGTCTGAGCTCCTAGTTTGAGAAGTAGGAACATATTAGTGAACAAATTTTCAGGTTCAGTGATGGGGGAAATTTGTGTCCCCCAGCTAAATCAGATAAATGCAACAAAAAAATCTCGAATACATTTTATGTGTTTATATCTCAAAGACAGGGTCTAATGATTACAATTTACTATAAATTACTATACTATAATTTACTATAAATTACTATAAATTTACTACAAATTACAATTACTATAAATTTTTTGGAAAAAAATTTAAAGGGAATTATATAGGCATCATTGGAAAAGGCACTTCATCTCCACAAGGGAGACCAGTTTAAGTAAAAAAGATAGAGTACAGTGAAGAGATGGACTATATAAGATATTTTCCTAATGTCAGGCACTGGATTCCAAAGCAGTGAAAGGGAGATCAGAGGTGATGAGAGATCAAGGCTGATTAGTGGATATATGGACAGTAACTAGAACATAATGGCTCATTTTATTGTGATGATCCAAATAAACAAGGCTGTCAGTCATGTGGGATTAAACCCAATAGCCTCTGAAAGGAAGATGAACAATCTATTCCAGTTTGGGTACTGGGTTCTTAGGTAGATTTTAGTTAGAGGATTATGAACATAGGTAGTAAGAGTCACATGCTGTTGAAGCCTGGCTTGGAGAATTTTGAGCTTTACTTTGCTAGTGTTTTGAGATGAGTGCAATTGTACAGTAGTTTGAGCATTCTTTGGCATTGCCTTTCTTTGGGATTGGAATGAAAACTGACCTTTTCCAGTCCTGTGGCCACTACTGAGTTTTCCAGATTTGCTGGCATATTGAGTACAGCACTTTCCCAGCATCATCTTTTACGATTTGAAATAGCTCAACTGGAATTCCATCATTTCCACTAGTTTTGTTCGTAGTGATGCTTCTAAGGCCCACTTGACTTCACATTCCAAGATATCTGGCTCTAGGTGAGTGACCACACCATCGTGGTTATCTGGGTCATGAAGATTTTTTTGTATAGTTCCTCTGTGTATTCTTGCCACCTCTTCTTAATATCTTCTGCTTCTGTTAGGTCCATACCATTTCTGTCCTCTCTTGTGCTCATCTTTGCATGAATGTTCCCTTGGTATCTCTAATTTTCTTGAAGAGATCTCTAGTCTTTCCCAATCTATTCTTTTCCTCTATTTCTTTGCACTGATCACTGAGGAAGGCTTTCTTATCTCTCCTTGCTATTCTTTGGAATACTGCATTGAAATGGGTATATCTTTCCTTTTTTCCTTTGCCTTTAGCTTCTCTTCTTTTCTCAGCTATTTGTAAGGCCTCCTCAGACAACCACTTTGCCTTTTTTTGCATTTCTTTTTCTTGGAAATGGTCTTGATCACTGCCTCCTGTACAATGTCATGAACCTATGCCCATAGTTCTTCAGACATTCTGTCTATCAGCTCTAAAACCTTGAATCTATTTGTCACTTCCACTGTATAATCATAAGGGAATTCTTAAAGAGATGGGAATACCAGACCACCTGACCTGTCTACTGAGAAGTCTGTAGACTGTAGAAGTCTGTAGAACTGGACATGGAACAACAGACTGGTTCTCAATCAGGAAAGGAGACCATCAAAGCTGTATATTGTCACACTGCTTATTTAACTTATATGCAGAGTACATAATGCGAAATGCCAGGCTGCGTGAAGCACAACCTGGAATCAAGATTGCCAGGAGAAATATCAGTAACCTCAGATATGCAGATGACATGACCCTTACTGCAGAAAATGAAGAAGAACTAAAGAGCCTCTTGAAGAAAGTGAAAGAGGAAAGTGAAAAAGTTGGCTTAAAACTCAACATTCAGAAAACAAAGATCATGGCATCTGGTCCCACCACTTCATGGCAAATAGATGGGTAAACAATGGAAAAGGTGAGAGACTATATTTTTGGAGGGCTCCAAAATCACTGCAGATGGTGACTGCAGCCATGAAATTAAAAGACGCTTGCTCCTTGGAAGGAAAGCTATGACCAACCTAGAAAGCATATTAAAAAGCAGAGACATTACTTTACCAACAAAAGTCAGTCTAGTCAAAGCTATGGTTTTTCCAGTAGTCATGTATGGATGTGAGAGGTGGACTATAAAGAAAGCTGAGCACTGAAGAAGTGATGCTTTTGAACTGTGGTGTTGGGGAAGACTCTTGAGAGTCCTTTAGACTGCAAGGAGATCAAACCAGTCCATCCTAAAGGAAATCAGTCCTGAATATTCATTGGAAGGACTGATGCTGAAGCTGAAACTCCAATACTTTGGCCACCTGGTGTGAAGAACTGACTCACTAGAAAAGACCCTGATGCTGGGAAAGACTGAAGGTGGGAAGAGAAGGGGATGACAAAGGATGAGATGGTTGGATGGCATCACCGACGTGATAGACATGAGTTTGAGTAGGCTCCAGGCATTGGTGATGGACAGGGAAGCCCCGTGTGCTACAGTCCATGGGATTGCAAAGAGTCGGATACGACTGAGAGACTGAATTAAACTGAGTAAGAGTCATGATAATTCAGATAATTAAGAATTAATTTATTGTTGCAATACCGCCAAAAGCCTCAAGTGTAAGATGTCATAGTCTCCTTTGATATGATTAACAGTAAATAAGAGCAAGAAATAGAGGGCTACATAAATAATTACCACACATTTGCTGGTTAAAGTTAGTTGTATAAGAAATTTACATTTCATGTAATGAATATTAAGTATGTAGGCAATATTTCTGAGGTGTAGATACATAATTTATTGCTACAGTTTTGCATATACATATGATATATTAATTTATATTTGTGTACTAGTGAAACCAAGTTCAAAGTAAAATTTATTCTCAAGATACTGACATTAATATCCTCTAAAAAGGGCATTTAATTTGCCAGTGGTAACTAGAGAACTAGACAATGAAATGACTTACATAACACCACTAAAACTGGAAGCATCAGATACTTTTATAAACTTGTCATACATTGGACCAAGTATAATCAAGAGAAAAATATCAATAATTCACTTGTTTATAGTAGCCATGGCTTCATATAAAGGTATGCTTTGTGTTTCTAGGCTGAAACACTGTGCTTTTTAGAATGCATATTTAAATAATCATCACAAATGTCCAACCATAACTTAAAGTCTTAAATTTTTGAGTAAGAAAATTTTAATAGGACATATAGTCAGACAATAACACATACAATAACTATATTTAACTCATTAGATATCATTAATTTTTAAATGTCTGAGTTATGGGCCAAATCAGAAGGGATGACTTTTCTAGCAGATAGAATCCTGCTAGAGGCAATGTTTCCTGCAGGATCCATTCTAGGTTAAGAAGGAACTGAATGAAGGCCAGACCAAGGAATAACTTTTCATGTTCTCTCACTAATGAAGATCTGGTTCATTCCCTACACAGGACACACACTAACAAGTTCTGCTCTCATGGTGGTAGAATTTTGTTCAAACTCATGCTAGATACTATGAAGAAACAATATTTAACATTTCTACGAAAAAATACCTCTAGTGTTTAATTTAAAAGAGCAAATTCAATTTCATTATCTAAATAGGAAGTATTTCCCATTTTGCAACACTCTTGTATATAAGAAAGTATTTTAGTTCTACCTAGAATTTTATGACTTTCTATTTTTATATCAAACAGTTTACATCTTTTGATTTGAGGTACTTGGGCATTCAATTTACTTCAGTAACAATTGAATAAAATCTTAAAGAGTTTTCTTTAAATAAAAAGCATTTCCGTAAGTTCTAAAACAATGTTTCAGAGGCATGGTAATAGTTTTTTGCTGTCTCAAATAAATGGTTTTGAAACAAATTAGAGTTTGGAATCATAGAAAAAGAAGAGTAAATCAGGCAGTAAATAAATAAATAAATAACTTTGATTAGGGGCTTCCCAGGTGGCTTAGATGGTAAATAATCCGCCTGCAATGCAGGAGACGTGGGTTCAATTCCTGGGTCAGGAAATGTCCCCTGGAGAAGGAAATGGCAACCCACTCCAGTATTCTTGCCTGGAGAATTCCATGGAGAGCAGAGCCTGGCAGGCTACAGTTCATGGGGTCACAAAGAATAGGACACGACTAAGTGACTAACACTTTCACACTTTGATTAGATGATATTTAGAATATCTGAGATAGTAAAATATTTACAGTAGTCTAAAATTAAGAGCTGTACATCTGAATACACTGCTTTAATACTAGTATATATATATACATCAACATTCAGATATACACAAACACGCATAAGTGCACTATATATATGATATGATCAAACCTTAAATATAAAACTGTGTGATTTTAGTTTTTTAACTCATGTGTACTATACCCATATATCTTTTAACATATATGGATGAAAAAATACAGCAAACTCTTTTCATTATTACTGAGGAGGATGAAGATTCATCTATTGACCAGATTCATTTGGGAGGGAATGGAGAAGGAGGGCTGCATCTTTGATATGTCAAAAGTGTTTGCTTTGATTGGTGCTAATACAGCAATAATGGAGCATGTTTTAAAACACATATATTCACTCTTATTAGAACACCTTTAGTTTCATCTATATTCATCTGAATTATTTCTAATATATGGTTCAGTTAGTGAAATAACATAGGAAGTATGCCTTATTTAGTGAAAATTAGATACAGATTATATAACTCATTTACATGAAATAGTTTGTTTTATAAATGCAAAGAGCTAAATGTTAAATTCTTAATGTTATCTCTTTTATTAGTCAAGTCTTTATATACTGAGGTAAAAGAATGCTCACATCAAGCTTATTGCAGTAGACACTGATGCTTGAAGCATTCTTCACGCATACACAAAAAGCCAACACTGGTTGTGAGACAGCTTCTTGATAAGTCAATCAATGTTTAACTTGCTAATGAAACCTGGAACTTAAGCCTTAATATACTTTTCTTCATAAGTAGATATTTCTTTGATAGTGCTTATTAATTATGCACTGGTTTAGAGGGAGCATGACAGTGCAAATAATATGCTATTTTCTTTTTCTTATTTATGGACTTATTTATGTATTTATATTCAATAATACTTAGCTATCACTCAAAATATGTATTTCTAGAGGGAATCATTCATTTGAATATAAATGAAAACCCAAGATGTAGTAATTGATTTATTATCTGTGGAACAGGATAAATTGATCACAAGAGGTCAATTTTATAATGTCACCATTTCCTTTAATGTAACCTAATTATGTTTCAAGTACTGCTTTAGCAATCTATTAACATATACCTTGGGTTCCTTTACAAGTATAAGGCAGAAAGCTGGGAGGTTTTATAATGCAAGACAGGTATTAATGTACCAACAATACATGCCCTTGAATCTCAATATCCTCCTTACATTATTATGCTTTAAAACCATTAATGTTGTACAATATGCCCTTCATCTCTAATAGAGTCAACTTAGCATATGTATCATAAAGAACAGGATGCATATTATTAATAAAATACAAACACTAAACTCCATTTTGTAACTTATTTGGTGCTATCTCATCATTATTAATTTTTAAAGAAATAAATTCACATCGGCACATTATTTGACCAAAAAATTAATAGTACATGCTATTAAAAGAAGATAACTTATCATATGAGAATCTTAGTATTTCACATTTCCTTTTTCTTAAATTTAACTGTTTTCTTTATGTAAATCATTCTGTTTCTCTCATCCGGTCTGGGGGCTATATTGCTCAATGAATTTTTCAATTAAGAAGGAAGCAGTGCAGGTGGGCAGGAAGGAACATTCAATTCTCGTCAGTAGGCATCACCTGTTAGATGAACAAGACAACGTCCCTCATTCTACAGCATTTTCTAAAATGGAGCTGATGAATCTGGCTGGAAAAGCCTTTTATAAAGTTCACATTTGTGCTCTAGTACAAAGAGAATGAGCTTTACACCCATCAGGTGTCTCAATATGTAACAGGTGATTTGCTTTCTCTTTCTCTCATGACTCATAATGTCTCAGCAATTTCTAGTGGCTTTATCTTCCAAATCTATTTTTATTTCTCCCACTGTTCCCATCATAGGCTCAAACCTGATTTATTTTTCTCTCTTAAACATAATCTTGACATCATCTGAACCAATACCCTTAGATATTAAGGCAGCAGATTTATTTCCCATTGTTTAGGGTCCAGAAGTTGAATTTTATGAAGCAATCTGTTTCCTTCCATCCCTGTTACAAACCACTCTACTCTAGCCTGTGCAATATTGTTTTAAGCAACAGGGCACCTACACCCAGTAACATTCTGCTTGTTTCAATCCTTTCATTTTAAGCTACAACTAAGTATAGGCATGTGGTCTGAGTTCCAAACATCAGAGATATAGTGTCATGTAGACACTCAAATACCCAACTATCTTGGGAAGAAAAGTACCCAGGATCAATCAGAATTTCTTCTCTGATATTATGAATTGAAGATGTACTGCATATTTTCTGTTATAAAACTGCTGCATTTTAAAATTATTTATAATCTCACTGAGGGCAGTAATGGAGTCTTAGAATCTTCTAATGTCTAAAATACAGTCCTACACTGGTAATTCATTTCATGAATGTTTAATGGTAATCTCATGCTTTAAAGAAACACAATTTTTATAGTCAACTGAGACATTCTCTGATTTTCCTAATTTTCATCACTTTAAAGATTCATGTAGAATAACACAATAATTGAATCATAATTTGAATGTGAATGGAAGCAAGGAAAGCACTTTCTTCATGTGTATATACTGATTTTCCCTTTATCATTTATGCAACAAAACTGCCATGTGTCAAGCATTCGCCATTAAAGATACAATGGGGTGTGTGTGTGTGTGTGTGTGTGTGTGTGTTCAAGGGTACATGTATGCTTTAAGACTGATTTTTAAAGCATATGTATGAAAATTAAGGTAGTAATAAATGACTACAAAATAAAACATAAATTTCTACTTTTTATAAATGATCATTCAAAAGACCATTGAATCACTACTTTTAATTGTTCATAGAAACTGTGTAGAGTGTCAGTGTGTCCAGACTAAGAATGACAGAGGTACCATTGTTCAGAGAGTCTTATTAGTATTTAGTTAACAGGGATCTTGATCTGGACTTTTTACATTAATTATGATTGCCAGGGATACAACTTTCTGGTGAGGAGCTAATTAGATGGTCTTAGCAGGTAATATCTAATTTCAGGAAGAGTTGCAGGAAAAGGATTGACATACCAACTAACAGAGGAATTCAAGGCTGAGCGAGGGTTTCAAAGGAAAGGGCAGACTGTGAATATAAGGATATATTCTAATTTTTTTCCTGGTGAACCACAGAGTCTATCAATATTTTTTAATTAAAAACTATGTGGCATCACTATAAGAGTATATGATCCAGCACAGTACAGCTTCTACCATCATCATCTTACCAAAGCAAATAACCTCTATCCTTAAAGTCACTAAACCTGTAACAGTGACCTATACAATTTTAAGCAAGACACTAGTTTTAGACATATTTACACAGTATGGATCCATGAGCAATCGTAAATTACAGTTCAGGGCTCTGATTACAGTGCTGAAAGATCTATCAATAGCCACCAAAGAAACAGTCTCCCTTATTTGTCAATATTTATCCACTATCTTAGCTTCAAATCTGGTATAAATTCTTTGTCTTTGTTGATGAAGGTGAGCTCTTGATATTGATGGGAAATTTGAAATGCAAATAATTTTTGGCATCAATCAGTAGCAATTTTGATCTGCTATATCAACATCTACTGAGTCTCTTCTGGGACAGTATTTGGATATCAGGGTCATGGAGAAAAGCTGTCAAAGCGCTTGAAGTCATTCTTTGTAGAGGTGAGTCTACTGGCAATCACTTTATTTTTGTTGTCACCTTAATACAGTTTGATTTAAGCACTCTGAGTGATTAATACATTTAAAGATACATTTTAGAACGGACTGCAGTCTTTTGTAAACACCTTCGACTAAGCCAAAAGTAATAAAAAATTAAAATTAGAGAACAGCATTAAAATTTTACCTATATAAGATGAGTAAGCCCTAGTGATCTAATGTACAACACAATGTACAACAAGGTAAGAGCAATGTTAGGATAGTTAAAATTTTGCTAATAGGTTAGTTATTATATTAAGTGCTCTTATAAAAATAATAATAAAGAGGGCAGGAGGAAATTTTTAGAGGCAAGAGATACATTTATGCATTGACTGTAATGGTTTCACAGGTATATATTTCAAACTCATTATGTTGTTTATGCTAAATATGCACAGCTTTCTGTATGTCAATCATACATCAAAATAAATTGGTTTTAAAAATTCTAGTAATCTATTATAATAATATTTATGAAATATGGTTGTGTAACATAGAAACATAATAAAATTAAGAATTACATGGCTGCTTATTCCAGATAACCAAATGGTATGCACATGACTATTAAACTACATCTTAAACTGTCACTACTTTACATAGAAAGTAAGTGAAAGTGTTAGTTGCTAAGTCATGTTGAATTCTTTGTGATCCCATGAACGGTAGCCCACCAGGCTCCTTTGTCCATGGAATTCTCCAGAAATAGGTTTCAAACCTATTATTTACAGCTATGCTTTCTCATTCAGAATATGTCAAACATTATTTAGCTATATCTTTGTAACTCAAGTGGATTATGCTATTTATACATCAATGCCCAGTAACTGCCAAAATCGGATGGGAGACCGAACTTGCACTTAACATTTTAACAGTAAGAATTTAATATAAGGGATTGTTAACTGTGCATAAAGTTGTTAACTAGATAACTATAAAGGGAAAACAAGAACATGAAGGTATGGAGAAAGCCCTGAACGAAAGAGCTACCACTTTTAGGACTGAATGCACAAAGGGATTGAAGTGGAATTATTATAACCTTGGTGGGTGGCACCACAGAGCTGAGGAGTGGTCCTGAGACTGCTAGTATTGATATCCCTCATCTTGAAAAGAGGCCAGGCAGATCTGGGAATGAAGATCTCTGAGAAGGGGGCAAATGTCTGCTGGAGTTAATGTCTTTGATGGATGTATGATACAGCTATTTCTCCAAACACTAGAAAAACTGTCAACTGGATTCAGCAGCTGTGATGTTGCTGAGGTGAAATACTGCTAGGGTGATGCTCATTGAAACTGCAAGTCCAGAAGAAGCCCATAGGAAGGAGAGAGGGAGAAGAGGACCCCCCCCCTACCACCTCTAGCCTTGTGGTCTCCTACAAGCAGCCACTATTACCAAAGCCTAATACAGAGTCAGTTGGCAAAGTGAAATGTCGTATGCAAAGTTCCAGCTCCAGTATCACAAAAAAGAGAAGGGTGGGTCTGGTGCAGAGAAAAAATACCATAAAAACTGGCACATGGTCTTAAGAGATAATCAAACTACAAACAGAACAGAGCAGACCCTTTCAAGAAATCCTCCTAGAAATCCTGTTGACCTTTTTGTGAGCACCTTACTTGCTCTGTCTTCTAAATAGGTTACC
Organism: Bos indicus x Bos taurus; assembly: GCF_003369695.1. NCBI lineage: Eukaryota > Metazoa > Chordata > Mammalia > Artiodactyla > Bovidae > Bos > Bos indicus x Bos taurus. The sequence continues at coordinate 101,800,539 of NC_040077.1, read as the reverse complement.
CATAATTCAAGGAAGAATGGGGAAAGTTTGTTCAAAGTACTGGTTTGATCTGTAACTCCCAAAACAATAGTGCTAGTCTTCAAGGTGAGTTCATCTCTCTCTTACAAAAGAATTACAATGGCTCAGTGATAATTTGTTACACAAATTTTGAGGAGTCACTATTACTTATATTTGTAATCTGGGCATTAATTAAAATATTAAAGTGATCAGAAATCTGATGATATATAATTACTTAGTTAGATGAAGTAATCAAGGTATTTGATACCAGCTTTTAAAATGTTATTTGTATACATAATAGGATGGAATAATTATCCAAAATACATGGATGACAGGTATTTTGATAGCAAAAAATAGGTCTGTCTTGAATTAAGATCAAACCATATAGTATTATATTGTATTTTATCCATTCCTACAATTTTTTGAATTGCTAAGGAGCATTTAAATTGGAAATGCTATATCAAAATTAAGTGAAAAGCCCATAACTATTTCTTTTTTTTTTTTTAATAGAAAATTATTTAATTAGTATACATGTGTTCCCCATCCTGAACCCTCCTCCCTCCTCCCTCCCCACACCATCCCTCTGGGTCGTCCCAGTGCACCAGCATCCAGCATCGTGCATTGAACCTGGACTGGCATCTCGTTTCATACATGACGTTTCACATGTTTCAATGCCATTCGTTATCTTCATGTCTATTAAATTCTTGGTTTGATAACCCAGACAGACAGCAGACTGGTGGAGAGGAGAACTAAAAAACTAACTCTAAAAGAAGTATTTGTTTCTATCTTGCTTAAAACAGCTTTCCGACGAAGCGATTCTAATCTGATTGCACAGGCTTGATCTTGAACCTCTATTTAGAAAGAACTCATTATCTATCTATATATACTGAAAGAACTCATTATATATCTATATATATGAACTATATATACGGAGAAGGCAATGGCACCCCACTCCAGTACTCTTGCCTGGAAAATCCTATGGACGGAGGAGCCTGATAGGCTGCAGTCCATGGGATCGCGAAGAGTCGGACACAACTGGGCGACTTCACTTTCACTTTTCACTTTCATGCATTGGAGAAGGAAATGGCAACCCACTCCTGTGTTCTTGCCTGGAGAATCCCAGGGACGGGGGAGCCTGGTGGGCTGCCATCTATGGGGTCGCACAGAGTTGGACACAACTGGGGTGACTTAGCAGTAGCAGCATTAATGGAGTTACAAACGGATGTCACGTAGACTAATTCTATAATTTTATGAATTAACAGATTTTCTTTAATTTCCCACTGAGAGAAATTATATTTATCAAAACAGAGTGTTAATATTATTAGAAATACTTCTTACCTATTAACATCCCAGATTTTGCTAGTTGTATCCAGTGAGGAAGAAGCCACAAAATCACCACAGGAGTGCCATGTGCAGGACCATACAGCGTGGGTATGTCCCTCGAAGGTCAAAATGCAATTACCTTTAGACACGTCCCATAACTTAACTGTAGTATCACCACTTGAAGTAGCCAACTTGTTGCCACTATATGCAAGAACATGAAAAGGTAATTTGTGAAAAAAATCAATTTACAGTTCACTTATTTTTATAAATGGTTGTTATATTCTGTGAATAACTTGTGTGCATTTATCTGAGTTATTTTTATTTTTAATGGCATATCATTATGCCTGACTCATTATTTTATTTGAATCTATACAATTTGATACTTCCGTATATGGTTTAGTGAAGTATCAAATTGTGTAGATTTAAATAAGACCTTGATGCTGGGAAAGATTGGAGACGGGAGGAGAAGGGGATGACAAAGGATGAATTGGTTAGATGGTATCACTGACTCAATGAACATGAGTTTAAGTAAACTCCAGGAGTTGGTGATGGACAGGGAGGCCTGGCATGCTGCAGTCCATGGGATTGCAAAGAGTCAGACATGACTGAGCAACTGAAATTAATTGAACAATATGGTTTAGTAATTCAAGCTGATGAAACTGCTGTTGCACACTTTCTATATAAATTATTCCATAGTTTCCCAGATTACTTTACTAAATTGGTACTTTTTTAAAGCACATGTTGATTTCAAGGACAATGTTACACTCTGTGGATGATACAGTCTCAGAATGATGAAATTTTAGACAAGTTTAAAAATGTAAATCAATATACAATGCTGGTCAGCATTGTTAATGTTTTTATTAAATGCTATAAGAGTGCAGTTTGGATAATGAAGGAAGATGTGAATCAGAAATGAGGGGTGTATGGAGCTACATCTTGAGAGTTGAAAGACTTTGAAAAGCTGGTTGGTTAAGAATGAGTCACTCGATTTTCCATTTGAGTCATCAGTAGACATTAAAAAAATTCAGTGGCTTTCAAGTGGTAGATACAAAAACAAGATTAAGAATAAGTGGGTGCCAGTGATGTCAGCAGAGACATCTAGGTTTCTTTTGGCAAAATATCAACTGCTAGAACATTGCATGTCCATCATCTTCTCCATATTCTTCAGCACTGCGTGCTCCTTGTATATGTTCTCCCAGTAATTTATCTCTCAGTGAATATAATGAACTGCTTATTTGACTCCTTCCCTTTTTTTTGATGGGGAACTGCTCCCTCTCTCCATTCTGACAGCATCAAGCATTATGATTAACCAAGTGAAATGCTCATTAAATGCTTTCAGAAAGAATAAATATATGAATGAATGAAGTGATGCTACAAATGAAGAGTCAACCAAAATTTCTAAGACAGGAAACAGCACTTAGATCAAGATAAGTGTTTTGCTTGCTCCCTTTTATTTGTTTATTTTTATGCTGAGAGAAATAAACTTTTATATGCAGATGAGTATCAAACACTAGAGAGGAAGATTTAAAGATGCTGCCAGAAAGGATTAGAGAGTGAAGACATTCTCAATAAAGTCATAAAAGGATATTCATTTGTACTAACAGAAGTACTCTGTAAGTGTAGTCCTTTACTGATAGATATTAAAACCCGTCCTTTGTTTTTCAGCTCTTGTTTATTTGTACATGTTGGCCATTAAAATTTTTACTTTCTAAATATCAAAAAATAAACAATATACAGCTGTCTAAAGATAACTCATTATAACATCATGGGTTATAGATTCAAAATTTGAATCTGGGTGAGCATTGGAAGGGAATACATATATTCAGTCCATGGCAGTATATAAGTTAAGAAATAAGGATGGTAGAAAAGAAAAAGAAAACATTTTCCTAATAAAAATCTCAGAAGAGAATGATATAAAATGGGATACATACAACATTCAAAGAAAAAAAGGTAATCAATTTACAGAAACTAGAAATTTAAGATGTAGAACCAGAGATTCGGGGAAAAAATGTATACCACATGGAATAAACAATGTAAATAAAAGGCAATCTTCACCTAGTTAAATTTTAGTCAACTGTAAAGCACTATAGGCAACAACAATAATTATAAGAATAAGAAAATGAAGTCATTTACTTATATAGTGCCTAACATGTGGTATAGGGCTTCCCTGGTAGCTCAGCTGGTAAAAAAAAAAAAAAAAAAATCCACTTTAATGCAGGAGACACTGATTTGATTCCTGGGTCAGGAAGATCCACTGGAGAAGGGATAGGCCACCCACTCCAATATTTTTGGGCTTCCCTGGTGGTAAAGAATTAAAAGGGAACAGTTACCCACTCCAGTATTCTGGCCTGGAGAATTCCATGGATAGAAGAGCCTGGCAGGCTACAGTCCATGGGATTGCAAAGTCTGACTTAACTGAGTGACTATCACTTAACATGTGCTAGAAACTCTATTGAGTACATTATATGTATAATTGATCCTCACTAATATTTTGAGCAACTTTATTATCATTGAAACACACTTGACAGTCCCTATTTAAATAAATAAAATGATAAAATGTTTCACTGCTAGCAAGGTTTTAAAACTAAATTATATGAAATATTAAATGTATCTTAACTGATAAAAATGGCAATTGCTAGAACCACAGAAATAAAAGTGACCAATCTAAAACAGTATAGACATAACAGAAGCAGAAGTTATTAAGAAGTGGCAAGAATACACAGAAGAACTAAACAAAAATGATCTTAATGACCAGGATAATCACGATGGTGTGATCGACTCACCTAGAACCAGACATCCTAGAGTTCGAAGTCAAGTGAGCCAGAGAAAGCATTACTACAAACAAAGCTAGTGGACGTGATGGAATTCTAGCTGAGCTATTTCCAATCCTAAAGATGATGCTGTGAAAGTGCTGCACTAAATATGCCAGCAAAATTGTAAAACTCAGCAGTGGCCACAGGACTGGAAAAGGTCAGTTTTCATTACAATCCCAAAGAAAGTGAAAGAAAGTGAAGTCGGTCAGTCATGTCTGACTCTTTGCTACCCCTTAGATTGTAGCCTACCAGGCTCCTCTGTCCATGGATTTTCCAGGCAAGAGTACTAGAGTGGGTTGCCATTTCCTTCTCCAGGGGATCTTCCCAACCCAGTGATTGAACCCAGGTCTTCTGCATTGCAGGCAGATGGTTTACCATCTGAGCCACCAATCCCAAAGAAGGTCAATGCCAAAGAATGATCAAACTACTGCACAACTGCACTCATCTCACAAGTTAGTACAATGCCCAAGCTAGCTTTCAACAGCACATGTGCCAGAAACTTCCAGATGTTCAATCTGGATTTAGAAAAGGCAGAGGAACCAGAGATCAAATTACCAACATCCATTGGATAATAGAAAAATAAGAGAATTCCAGAAAAACATCTATTAGTTTCACTGACAACATCAAAGTTATTGACTCTATGGATCACAATAAAGTGCAGAAAATCCTTAAAGAGATGGAAACACCAGACCACTTACCTGCCTCCTGAGAAACCTATATGCAGCTCAAGAAGCAAGTTAGAACTGGACATGGAACAATGGACTGGTTCAAAATTGGGAAAGGATTACAGCAAGGCTGTACATTGCCACCACGCTTATTTAACTTATATGCAGAGTACATCATGCAAAATGCCAGGCTGGATGAAGAACAAACTGGAACCAAGATAGCCAGGAGAAATATGAATAACTTCAGATATGCAGATGTCACCACCTTTATGGCAGAAAGTGAAGAACTAAAGAGCCTCTTTATGAAGGTGAAAGAGGAGAGTGAAAAGCTGGCTTAAAGCTCAACATTCAAAACACAAAGATCATGGCATCTGAGCCTACCACTTCATGGCAAATAGATGGGGAAGCAATGGAAACCGTGACTTTATTTTCTTGGGCTCCAAAATCACTGTGGATGGTGACTGCTGCCATGAAATTAAAAGATGCTTGCTCCTTGGAAGAAAAGCTATGACCAAACTAGACAGCATATTAAAAAGCAGAGACATTATTTTTCCAATAAAGGTTAATATAGTCAAAGCTATGGTTTTTCCAGTAGTCATGTACGGATATGAGAGTTGGACCATAAAGAAGGCTGAGCACCGAAGAATTGGTGCTTTTGAGCTGTGGTGTTGGAAAAGACTTTTGTTAGTCCCTTTGGCTATAAGGATATCAAACCAGTCAATCCTAAAGGAAATGAGTCCTGAATATTCATTGGAAGGACTGATGCTGACTCTGAAGCTCCAATACTTTGGCCACCTGATGCGAAGAGCTGACTCACTGGAAAGACCCTGATGCTGAGAAAGACTGAAGACAGGTATAGAAGGGGTTGACAGAGAATGAGATGGTTGGATGGCATCACCAACTCAATGGACATGAGCTTGAGCAAATTCTGGGAGATAGTGAAGGACAGGGAAGCCTGGCGTGTTGCATTTCATGGAGTCACAAAGTGTTGGAGACAACAGAATGAACTATAACTGTCAAAGTGATCTTTCACCAAATAACCAGTGACCATATATTTTTGTCAAGTATATATATATATGGAACATTTATAAAAACAGATAATATAGAAAGCCATAAGGCAACTTTTTAACGTATTTTTTACTATGGATGTTATATTTTCTCATCATAATACAATGATAAGTAACAAAATATAGATTTTAAATACTGTATATGTGTGAATTTTAAAACAATTTTAAAATAACTTAAATATCCAAGAACTAATAATAGTGGATATTTTAAAATAATTAGAACTAAATGAAAACAACATATTAAAACCTTGAGGTGAAATCAAAATGGAATTTCAAAGTCACCTTAATTTCTTTACCCCCTAATAATGAAGACAGTCTCAAAATTTTTCTGCTAAGTATGAAACATTAAGTTTAGAAAAAATATACTATCAACTATGATAATGGAAGATCAATATAGACCAAAGTGGTTCTTTGAAAAAAAAGAATTTAAATATATCTCTGCTAAGGCTGGGAAAAATAAAGTCCCTCATGATGTTAAACTATTAACCAATACCCTAAAGAGAGATTATAAATGTATAAAGTAGTTTCATTATTTTCTTTTTTCTTGGAAATTATTTTTCATAACAAATGTTATATTAGTATGAGATTTTGCAACTTATGAACACTCTACAAATAAATCATACAAATCTGGTTGGGTCAAGCTAATTTATACTTTACAAACAGTAAGCACAAAGTATCATTAATTTTCTAAACTTTTAATCTTTTCTGTAATTGCTTTACTCCTTATTTTTACATATTCTTTATTCAAATTGACTTTTTCAGACTTTAGCACGTAACTGCAGAAATATTTTGTTACTGTCAAAAATGACTTCAGTTTTGAGAAATAAATATATTATACTTTTTAGATTGATGCTAATTACCTGTTTTTAATAAAACATAATAACATGTTTCATAAGAGAGGTGTGGAGCAGAAAGAAATTAATGCCTTTTGTGTCACAAAATAGGAAGTGAAGAGTATAGAAGCAGGAAGACGTGATTGGTTTCTCATCTTGGCTCTGCTAGCTGACCTCTGTGACTTTGGACAGGCCATTTAACATTTCCATTTAACACTTGGAAATTCATTGTCTTTACTTGGAAATATGGCGATAAGTTCTGCTCAATATGAAGTGCTGTTCTGAAGATCAAATAAAATAATTTTTATAACAGCACATTTTAAATTCCAGGTATTTTTCAAACCTAATATTTTTTTAAAAGATTATCTTATGGTCTATAGTTCAGTTTTATGTGAAATTGCTCATCAACATTTCTATAAACAACAGAATGAGATGCAATTACCACCATTATATTGTAGTCTCCTTCACCTGTGCCTATCTACTCAATAGGAGTATGTGAATTTGTAAAATGACCATCAGTCACAATGATCTCAGGTACCATAGGATGCATATATTTTATGTAGCAGAATAACATACAACCAAAGTCTAATTAAGGATAAGGAAATGGCAACCCATTCCAGTATTCTTGCCTGGAAAAGCACATGGATAGATGAGCCTGGAGGGCTGTAGTTCATGGGGTCACAAAGAGTCGGATACAACTGAATATAAGCATAAGCACAAAATCTAATTAAAATAGTTTCTCCTCCTGTGTTTATATAGGTAAAAGATCTAATTTTGGTTTTACTGAGCTCATAAAATGATGATATTAGAAAAACTCACAATTAGAATTCAGATTACCTAAAACATTGTCATATTCGAGACACATTTAGTGTTCCCAGTTTGAGAGAATCCTCCACACTTTAAAAGTTAAAAGAGCTTAAGAATCCTTTAAAACAAATTACTTTAAACTCTTTAACTTATACTTAGATACAGAGCTGCTTGGCTGCATTAGGGCTGAGGACACCGTGAAAGAGCAAAGAAGGTAAGTACATGTCTACACAGAGAACAGTCTTGGTTGGTTTTCTGAAGTTAAGGGTAAGTAAGTAAGTAAGTGATGTCACTCAGTCATATCTGACTCTTTGTGACCCCATAGGCTGTAGCCCACAAGGCTTCTCTGTCCAGGGGATTCTCCAGGCAAGAATACTGGAGTGGGTTGCCATTTCCTTCTCTAGGGGATCTTCCCAACCCAAGGATCAAACCTGGGTCTCCTGCATTGCAGGAAGACGCTTTAACCTCTGAGCCACCAGGGAGGGTGCCCACGTCCAAATGTTCTTGTCTTCACTTTCAAGTGATACACTCTTATTTGTGCAGGAATCTGGAGTCAACAACAATCACAAATGAAACCCAGAAGACAGCTTTGTGTGCAGATATTAGAGACTCCAGCAGAAGCAGAGAGGCAGGGATGAGCATTCAGGAAAGAATTAGGCTTTCCCTGCCTGGCTATAAAACTACTCCCCTTCTTGGGTAGGTAGCTTGCCTGGAGCTCCAGGTTAACCTGTCAGTTGAAAAACTTCAATGGGATTTTCAGCTCAGCCTTTCACAGAAATGGCAATATACTGCCAAATGAACTCCCCAGCACTTGTCATACAGTGTTTATAGGATACACTATTTTGGGGGGTAAATGCATGAAAGATACACATATTAAGGAAGGAGATAGTTCATTTGGAAATACGTCATTGTTAATAGAAGCATGGCCTGTATCATTTAGAGCTGTATGTTTGAACAAGTTTACAGAGAGCAAGACATCTTGCTGCAGAGGAAAGAAAAATACAGAATTTAAAAAAAGGAGAAATACAAATCTATTGCTCAATAGGCTATGTTATGCACTACAGTATCCTAGACTCTTAATGTGGACCCAGTGTTGAACTGTCATTCAGGCCTTAATAGCAGGAGTTATTGCACTGCTGCTGAACAGCTTGAGGTGATTTCTCTCATTGACAGTGAAAATCCCATGGCTGACTAGGCCTAACTTCTGTTGATTGCTAGAATACTTGGGCCCAAAGTTGAAGTACTCTTTTAGCAGTTAAATAAAAGAACGTTATATTACAGCTTTATTTATGAATGAATTCCATGTTGCCAACCTCTACCAGAAATAATTCAATGTAGATTACATGTATTTTATGTACTAACTTGACCCTAGGCTTCACCTTACTTTACTTATTCTAAGTCACCCTCCTGAGAAATCTGTATTCAGGTCAAGAAGCAACAGTTACAACTGGACATGGAACAACAGACCAGTTCCAAATAGGGAAAGGAGTATGTCAAGGCTGTATATTGTCACCCTGTTTATTCAATATAAATGCTGGGCTGGATGAAGCACAAGCTGGAATCAAGATGCCAGGAGAAATATCAATAACCTCAGATATGCAGATGACACTACCCTTATGGCGGAAAGTGAAGAAGAACTAAAGAGCCTCTTGATGAAAGTGAAAGAGGAGAGTGAAAAAGTTGGCTTAAAACACAACGTTCAGAAAACTAAGATCATGGCATCTGATCACATCACTTCATAGCAAGTAGATGGGGAAACAGTGGAAACAGTGACAGACTTTTTTTTGGGAGGGGGCTCCAAAATCACTGCAGATGGTGATTGCAGCCATGAAATTAAAAGACACTTTCCTTGGAAAAAAATGTATGACCAACCTGGACAGCATATTAAAAATCAGAGACATTACTTTGCCAACAAAAGTGCATCTAGTCAAAGCTATGGTTTTTCCAGTGGTCATGTATGGATGTGAGAGTTGGACTGTGAAGAAAGCTGAGTGCCAAAGATTTGATGCTTTTGAACTGTGGTATTATAGAAGACACTTGAGAGTCCTTTGGATTACAAGGAGATCCAACCAATTTATCCTAAAGAAAATCAGTCCTGAATATTCATTGGAAGGACTGATGCTGAAGCTGAAACTCCAATACTTTGGCCACCTGATGCAAAGAACTGAATCACTTGAAAAGACCCTGATGCTGGGAAAGATTGAGGGCAGGAGGAGAAGGGGACGATGGAGGATGAGATGGTTGGATTGCATCACTGACTCAATGGGCATGAGTTTGAGTGAACTCCAGGAGTTAGTGATGGACAGGAAGGCCTGGCGTGCTGCAGTCCATGGGTCACAAACAGTGGCACACAACTGAGCAACTAAACTGAACTGAACTATGTGCTTAGGATCTAAAATGATTGAAATAAACTTTTCCCTCAAGAACCTCATGGTCTAATAGTTTACACAAATGTATAGCTAATTATAATATTTTCATAAATATTTTAATAGATACTATACAGGATACAGTGATAGAACAGAGAAGGGCATAACCAATTTTCTAGGCTTGGAAGATAGTCATGAAGGCTTTAAAAATGCAAACATCTGAACAATATCTATATGTATAAGCATAAATCCACAAAGTGAAAAAAAAAAAAGAAAAAAGGATGAGTGTTAAGCATGTGGAAACTGTAGAATATTCAGAGATTAAATATTTTGCTTTCAAGAAGAGTAATGGAAAAATTAGTTTAAATATTTTAAAAATAGTCATATAATAAAAGACATAGCCTTCACCCCTAATGGCTTTCCTGGTGGCTCAGATGGTAAAGAATCTGCCTGAAATACAGGAGACCTGGGTTCAATCCCTGGGTCAGGAAAAATCCCTTGGAGAAGGGAATAGCTACCCTCTCCAGTTGTTCATATATATATATATATATATATATATATTTTACATTCCTGTATTCTTGCCTGCGAAATTCCATGGGCAGAGGATTTTGGTGGTTTGCTATCTATGGGGTCGCAAAGATTCAGACGTAGCTGAGCAACTTACACTTTCACTTTAACACAGTACTAAAGTGTTCTAATTTGTAGGCTATGAAGAGAAATGAAAGCATTTTAAGAAAGGTGAAAAAGTAATCAGATACTAATCTTAGGATGCTAACTCTGGAAACATAACAAAGACCCAATTGTTAGACGAGCAGACAGATGTTAGAGAATTGATAGTGATTTCTAGTAGAGACTGGCACTTGCTTATTGATCTTAATTATTCTCAGATCTATTCTTTGTATAATTACATCATTACCCAATTTTGGTATATGATTCTCAAGATAAAGTCTAACACTTGTATTGTCCACATAGGTAAAGGATTGTTCCAAGTCTAAATTGTAATAATTAAGGATACATCATTTTTCCAGTGGAAAGTCTCTCTGTGATGATGCTGTTCCCTACCTTACCTTCTTCTGACCTCTGATCTGAGTTAGTAAAAATCCTGAATTGCAGAATTTTTTTATGGACTCTTTTGTGACTTTCAGGAGTGCATGGTAACCAAAATATGCAGTGTGATGCTGAGTTCAAGTCTTAGGAGGATTAATTTGGCAAAAATATTCAAGGTCAACAGAGTGAGGACACATAGTTTATCACCTGAAGCCAATGACTATGAAATGAAATACTTTCTCAGCAGCCTCTGCTTTGGCACCCAGAGTTGTTGCACAAAACTGCAATGAGATACGAAGTTTAGTGAACAGGATTGCTTTCGACGGACTTGTGAAAATTCTAAGTGAAACTGGGATAATGTTTTCCAAATAATTATTCTCCACGTTTAGTTTGGAAAGTACAGTTAGAAAAGGACTTCCCTTGTATGTCTGGAAAGGAATATTCAATTTTGGAATCAGGTTTTCTCACAATCCACAAGTGCCAAACCACACTGACCGATATCCTTACAATGAATACAAATGAGCAGGATGCTTCTATGGTTCCAGAAGATGCAATGGAAACATAAGATGCTTTCCATAAATGGCAGGGTTATAAGGACAATTAATATATCTTCAAAACTACTCTGGTGAAAGCAAATCTGTGTATCATGGAATTCTATAATGTCAAAGCCAGAGTGCCCTTAAATCCATCAAATCCAGTCATATACCCTTCATTTTAATTATTTCTACTAATCTTATATTATTTTACTGCCCAGGCTCCATTTAAAATTTCTGAACACAAGAAACTCAGTTTGTTTGGTTTTGAGCAGCTCTGTTAGAAAATCTTCTTCCACCTTCATTAAAGTCAGTAATAATCTTTGGCATCATTCAGAATTCAAATAATCCTGCTTTCACTCAATTGCCTTCAGAGTAGAGGAGACAAGCTACCATGCCCTAGGATGTCACTCCATTCACTCTCATCTTCAAATATTCTCCATGCCACCTCCACTTTAGAGATAAGCAAGTATCCCAGAAGTTGTACATCTACTCCACCTTGACTCATAACTGGTCTACTTCTATTGAACAGGGCATATAGTTCCATTATTCTATTCCACTCTTGTATCCTATCACTTCAAATCCTGGTAATAAATTTAAAGGCATGTATATTTCCACATAATTAAAGTATGAGCTTCACTTTGCTTATTTTCTATTCCTTAAGGCATCAGATACTCTTTCGTATTCTTTTATTAATTACTTCTTATGTTTCATGTACACATTGTTATTTTTCCTTTCCATGACAGTTTTGTTTAATTTTTAATGACCAGGCTCACATTTGGATTGAAGTTCTCTTGATAATACCAATTTGTTTCAGGATAAACAAAGCTGTTTCTAATATTCTAGGCTATAGTGTATTTCTACCTGGGAAGCCAGTTGAGCATTTCAGTTTATAAAGCCATTTTTCATAAATCCAAACTCCATTAACTTAAATCATATATAAATCCAGCTGTTCACCAGTCTTGTCCCTCTCTCCCTGCAAGTATGATAAGAGAAAGAACTAACAGTAACCACACATGTATCCCTGAGTTTTCTAATCTCCTGTCAAAGATTTTGTAATCCCTAAAATGTTTTACTGGTCTTTCCATGAGCGTCATCTGGTTCCACCATAAAATCAGGGATATGGATTCAGGGAACACAGCCATGATCTCAGCAAATTCTCCATCATATTTCTCATAAACTCTGGAAAAAAAGCACGAATTTCACCTGAATTTTCTGTCTTCACAGATCAAGTATTCCCCAGGGCTGTACCATTTACCAGGGATTTAACAACCAGCAAGACAGAAATTAATTCATTTTCTGTGTGAATTCTGTACCTCAAATTTTACAAGTATAAATAAATTCGATCCTTTACATGTACTAAGTTTCATACTCAATAGCTTTTAATTGTCCTGGAAATAAGTGAAACTAGAATATTAACAGAAGCTAGAATCTCAGTTTCTAATCATATCTTTGCCATTTAAGAGCCTGGCTGCTTATGAAACTCTTTCTAGAGGCTACTGTTCTCATCCATAAAAGGAAGAAATGATACCTTTCTACTGTGATTTTCTAGTACAGATTAAACTAAGGATGTTTCCCAAAATATAATCCACAAAGCAGCTGTGAGTTGAAGTAAAATCTGTGTATCTTTTCTATAATAGTCTTGAAGGAGCTGTCACTTGCAGGGAGCACACTGCTTTAAAAAAATAATAATATTTAAAAAAGTAACTCAGGGGCAGGTAATGTATTGTTTATTAGAAGGATACTGCTCTTCTTGCTATCTTCCAGGAAGTCAATTTTTTCTTGCAGAAAAGATGGGGCTTTTGTGAGCAGAATAACTGTGAACCCCCACTGTGCAACCACTCCATGTAAGGACTAAATTACTGGCTATGGAACAGTTTGCTAGAGCAGAAACTGGAATTAAAAGTTAGATGTATATCATTTGAATATACAGATAAGCACAGAGCAATGAGCTCAGTGACTGGGAGTGACCCACTAGAGCTAAGCACAAGCTTTAGCCTGAGACTCACAACAGGCAGTGTGGCTCTCTAGAAAATAAAATAGCATAATGCTAAAAGCTTAAGGAAATACATGTGGATGTAGAAACAGAAAGAAAGGGAAAAAATCTTAAACATTAACTTATTGGGTGTGGAGAAAGTGATGAGGAAGTTTGGCAAACTACTGCAAGATTAAAAGTTAAGACTGTGAAAACACAGTGGGCAAAAGAAGGAGCACTAGAATCAAATGATTATTATTATTGTGTATCTACTGATAGGACTGCTAAGTCACTTCAGTCGTGTCCGACTCTGTGTGACCCCATAGACAGCAGCCCACCAGGCTCCGCCGTCCCTGGGATTCTCCAGGCAAGAACACTGGAGTGGGTTGTGGTGGTGTCCAAATTTGGCTGTAAAGCATAGCCAAACATGCTTCAATGTTAATGCACTGTTCATTATACCAAATTGTACAGAACTGTGTTATATTTTATGTATCTATTTATTTTTAAATAACAGCTAAAACAATTCTAAATGTTTCATCTAAAGTAGAAGAAATATGCAGCCACTATGGAAAATAGTATGGTGGTTCCTCAAAAAACTAAAGTTAGAGTTACCATATGATCCAGCAATCCCACTCCTGGGCACATATTCAGACAACTATAATTCAAAGAAATTCACGCACCTCTATGTTCCCAAAGAGTCAAACACAACTGAGTGACTGAACTGAACTGATTTCTATGTTCACAGCAGCACTATTCACAATAGCCAAGACTTAGAAATAATCTAAATTTTCATCAACAGATGAATTAGGAAAATGTGGTGCATATACATACAACAGAATACTACTCAGCCATTAAAAAAAATAATGAAATAATGCCATTTGTAGCAAGCAACAAGGACGGACCTAGAGATTTTCATACTAAGTCAGAAAGAGAAAGACAAATGTCCTGTGACAGCACTTACATGTGGAATCTAAAATATGACACAAATGAATTTATCCATGAAACAGACTCACAAACGTAGAGAACAGACTTGTGGTTGCCAAGAGGGAGAGGGGGTAAGTGAGAAATGAAGGGGGAGTTTGGGATTAGCAAACAAATCTATTATGTATAGAATGAATAAACAACAAGGTCCTACCATATAGCACAGGATACTATATGATGTGATAAACTGTAATGGAAAATAGTACGAAAAAGAATGTGTGTGTGTGTTTTACATATATGTACATGTATAACTAAATCACTTTGCTGTACTTGTATTTTATACTAGAATAAAATTAAAAATATGGTTACCATTACCTATTGATCAACTGCACACTGGACTTCTGTCAATTTAGGTCAGTTCATCCCAAAACGACTCTACCTACAGACCTGTATACTTGGATGATATGATTGGTGTCCCCAAATGTCACAATGACTAAAGTATTTAGAACACTGTAAAATATTACTGAAATATTATACTTATCTCTGGTGAATAAGAAATGATACATTTGGGGACATATAGACTGAAGTGACTTAACAGCAGCAGCAGCAATGACAAGCTTCCTTATTTTACTCCTGAATCACAGTCCCCATAGATTTAAAATTATTATATTGGCACTACTTGAAATTCTTATTGACAGCCCATTAATATCATAAAGAGGCATAAGTAAAATGTTTTATACTTTATATTTTTGTGACCAATCTAGACAGCTTATTAAAAAGCAGAGAGATTACTTTGCCAGCAAAGGTCCGTCTAGTCAAGGCTATGATTTTTCCAGTAGTCATGTATGAATGTAAGAAGTTGGGCTATAAAGAAAGCTGAGCACCAAAAAATTGTTGGTTTTGAGCTGTGGTGTTGGAGAAGACTCTTGAGAGTCTCTAGTACAGCAAGGAGATCCAACCAGTCCATTCTAAAGGAGATCAGCCCTGGGTGTTCTTTGGAAGGAATGATGCTAAAGCTGAAACTCCAGTACTTTGGCCACCTCATGCCAAGAGTTGACTCATTGGAAAAGACTCTGATGCTGGGAGAGATTAGGGGCAGGAGGAAAAGGGGACGACAGAGGATGAGATGGCTGGATGGCATCACTGACTAGATGGACATGAGTCTGGGTGAACTCCGGGAGTTGGTGATGGACAGGGAGGCCTGGCGTGCTGTGATTCATGGGGTCGCAGAGTCGGACACTATTGAGCGACTGAAATGAACCGTAGACTGAAATGAACTGAGACCGTAGATCAAATATAAAATGCAAAATTATAAAACCCCTATAAGATAATACAGAAATTTGGATGACCTTTGTCATAGTTATTTTTAACTGGATGACCTTATGTCATAGCCTTTTTAGTTACAATACCAAAGAAATGATCCATAAGAGAAATAATAGGCAAATTATATTTCATTAAAATTTAAACACTTCTGCCTTGTGAAAGATAATTCAAAAGAATCCAAAGACTAGGAAAAATATTTGCAAAAGACACATTTTTTAAAGGATCATTATTGAAAGTACACAAAGAAACCTTCAAACTCAATATAAGAAAGCAATTTGATTAAAAAATGAACCACAAACCTTAATAGACATTTTAGCAGAGAATATATACAGATGTCAAAAAAGCAGGTGAAAAGACACTCCACATCATATATCATCAGGGAAATGTAAATTAAACCCATAGTGAGATGCCACTGCATATCTAATTAGAATGGTCAAACTCTGGAACACTGACCACAAATCCTGGCAAAGATGTGGAGTGACAGGAATTATACACTGCTCACAGGAACACAAAGTGGTACAGCCACTCTGGAAGACAGTTTAATGGTTTCCTACAAAACTAACCATACTCTTACCATAAAACCCAGTAAACATTCCTTGGTATTTATCCGAAGGAGTTGAAGACTTATTTCCACACAAAAACCTGCACATGAATGACTAAAAGTGAAGTGAAAGTCACTCAGTCATGTCCGACTCTTTGTGACCCCATGGACTATACAGTCCAGGGAATTCTCCAGGCCAGAATACTGGAGTGGGTAGCCTTTCCCTTCTCCAGGGGATCTTCCCAACCCAGGGATCGAACCCAGGTCTCCCACATTGCAGGTGGATTCTTTATCAGCTGAGCCACAAGGGAAGCCCAAATGACTAAAGCTGCTTTACTAATGCAATTATTAATGTATATGTGCCTAATAACAGTACCAAACTACATGACTAAAAACTGATAGAACTGCAAGGAGAAATGGGCTTCCCTGGTGGCTCAGATGGTACAGAATCTGCCTGCAATGTGGGAGACTCAGGTTCAATGCCTGTGTTGGGAAGATCCCTTGGAGGAGGGCATGGCAACCCACTCCAGTATTCTTACCTGGAGAATCTCCACTGACAGAGGAGCCTAGCAGGCTACAGTCCATGGGGCTGCAAAGAGTCGGACATGACTGAATGACTAAGCACAGCACAGCAGGAGAAATAGATTAATTTACAAACACAGTTGGATATTTCAACCCCCTCTCTCATGGACAGATCCAGCAATCACAAAATCAGTAAGAACAGAGTTGAAATCAACAATGCCATCAATCATCTAGATATAACTGACATTGATTGACTACTTCATCCAACAAAAGCAGAGTATACATTGTTTTCAACTTCACATGGAATATTCACCAAAAACAGAACACATTCTGGGTCATGAAACACAGCTTAACTAATTTAAAATAATATGTCATACAATGTCTGCTCTCAGACCACAGTGGAATTTACTCACTCATAACTGCCAAAACATGGAAGCAACAAAGATGTTTTCCATAAATGAATGGATAAGCACACTTTGGTACATCCAGACAATGCAATATTATCAGCCCTAAAAAGAAATAACCTAATGGATGATGAAGAGTCATGGAGGAACTTAAAATGCATATTTCTAAGTGAAAGAAGCAGTTTGAAACAGATAAATACTGTATTCAGTTCCAATGAATGCTCAGGTATGTTCAACTCTTTGAGACTCCATGAACTGTAGGCTGTCAGGCTCCTCTGTCCATGGTATTTCCCAAGCAAAAATACTGGAGTAGGGTGCCTTTTCCTACTTCAGGGGATCTTCCCAAAGCAGGGATCGAACCTGCATCTCTTGCATCTCCTGCACTGGCAGGTGGGTTACTTACCATGGCACCATCCAGGTACAACTCCAACTCAATGACAATCTGGAAAAGGCAAAACTATGGAGACAGTAATAAATCAGTGGCTACCAGGAGTTTGGGGGTGGGAGAGATGAACAGACAGGAAACAAAGGATGCTGAAGGCAATGAAAACACTCTGAATAATAGTCATAATGGTGGACATGTATCATTAAATTTTTGTCCAAACTCAGAGTGTACAAGAGTGAACTCTAAGCCAAACTTTGGACTTTTCGTGGTAATAATGTGTCAATGTAAGTTCGCCTTTGGTAAAAAATGAACAATTCTGTTGAGTAATGTCTGAAGGTAGTGGTTGGGAAGTATGCTGGAAATATCTGTACCTCTCAACTTTGTTGTAAACTTAAAACTTCTATAAAAATAAGTCTTAAAAATATGCTAGAAAGAAATACAGAAGAAAATTAGAAGAAACATATTTGAATATGAATCAAATTGTAGATGTGAGGGGTAATTTTCTAACCTCTATGTTCATGGAGAAGAAACCCTCCACCCTTCCCAAAATGTTGAGAAAAACTGCAAGCTCCAAAGTTCAATATAGAGGAAAAAATAGAAAAAAGCAAAGCAAAATGCTACTAGTATTTCACAAAAAAAGAGAAATATATTTGAAACATAAATGGTTCATTAAAATTGAAAATAATTCCATTAATTATTTTTACAGGAAAAAGTTAGTAAACAGGTAATTAACAAATTAGAGATTATAACTCATCTATACAAAGAATGGAGAAGGCAATGGCAACCCACTCCAGTACTCTTGCCTGGCAAATCCCACGGACAGAGGAGCCTGGTAGGTTGCAGTCCATGGGTTCACTAGGAGTCGGACACGACTGAGCGACTTCACTTTCACTTTTCACTTTCATGCATTGGAGAAGGAAATGGCAACCCACTCCAATATTCTTGCCTGGAGGATCCCAGGGATGGCAGAGCCTGGTGGGCTGCCGTCTATGGGGTTGCACAGAGTCAGACACAACTGAAGCGACTTAGTATAGCATACAAAGAATAATGGTCAAGAAAATAACTGAAGAAATATAAAAATTATCTTTTTTTGTCTACCAAAGTAACAAAAGAAACTTACTTAAAACTATCGTTATTCATGATAAATTGCTGTAATTGTCGCAATGACACTGAAGTTGGAAAGAGAACAATGGAAATATTTTTGATTATATTACATACTTTTGATACTCTTCAGTTTCATAATAGATTGTTTACTAATAACCATGTTTTCTGTAGCTCATACACGTTTACTTACTTTTCAAATCCTGAATAATACTTCTTTGGTATAAATAAATTGAAAGTCACTGAGACAGACAGTAAGATTACTGACAAGAAAATATCACCTACTTATATGACCTTTCAGATTTAACATGAGTTTTTAATTTAGCTTTAATAGTTTTATATTCAGGATTTTTTTTCTCACATAACCTGTAGATGTTTAACAATGCCACTGAAGTTATTAGCTCAGATAATTTCTAAAAAGTATTGCTCTCACTAAAGTTGCCAATGTTTATTAGTCTTCGAATGAAATGGCTTGAAGGTTGCCAAATTATGGCTGATACTGGTCTGCTGAATGTGAATTCAAATTTTATAATTTTTATGAAAGATAATTATAAAACAAATTACCTAATGATTTCAGTGTATTCATATCACAATTACTCCACCTGCATGTACAACCTTGTTGCTCTTATTGTTTAGTTGCTAAGCCTGCCAGGCTCCTCTGTCCATGGAATTTCCCAGGCAAGAATACTGGAGTGGGTTGCCATTTCCTCCTACAGGGGATCTTTTCAACCCAGGGATCGAATCTGCGTTTCCCGGGCAGGAGGATTCTTTACCACTGAGCCACCAAGAAAGCCCCCACAGTATACCTGTATCTACCTATCACACTATGAAAATAATTTCTAGACAATTCCTTTTTTTCAAATAATAGTGTACAGATTTTTAATATTTTATATTCAGAGGATATGAAACACTTTATAACCATAAAGTATTATGGGTGTGCTAAGTTGCTTCAGTCATGTCTGACTCTGTGCAACACTATGGACAGCAGCCAGCCAGGCTCCTCTATCCATGGGGATTCTCCAGGCAAGAATGCTGGAGTGGGTTGCTGTGCCCTCCTCCAGGGGATCTTCCCAACTCAGGGATCAAGCCTGCATCTCTTATGTTTCCTGTATTCGCAGGTGGGTTCTTTACCACTAGCGCCACTTGGGAAGACCTAGAGTATTATATTTGGATATAAAGTCTAAATATTTCATAGATTAGAAACTTACCATGGAAAGGTTTCTATGTTGTAATTTATTCTAGTTTTTAGATTTGGTAGAGTAATTTACATAAGTAGTCATTAAATGCTTTTTAAAAATACATTTAATTTTTTTAATTAAAATTTTAAAAATGTATTTAAAAAACAGTTACAAATACATTAAAAACTTAGTTCATTAGGCAGCATTTGTTTTCAGTTCTATTATTTCCCTACCTTGAAAGATATTTAGTTAGGGAAAAATATCTAAATTGCTATTCAAGGAAACACCATAACCCTAGTCTGAGTTTTCCTATGTAGTTTAAAGAAATAACTCCATGCCTGAATAATTCTTCTGAGGTCTTCTCAGAGAGGTAAAAATATGCAGAGTAAATAGTTTACACGGACTTCTAGGTATCCTCTAAATGTTAAGTCCTGGCCTATAACTTCACCTATGTGAAGGTGATATATGTTGTTGTTTTACGGATAAAGGCAAAACGTTTTATTTTTAGAAGCAATTTCATATTTTGGATGCAAATGTTTTTAATATTTGCATAGTGCAATTTATTGACTAGCAATCAAACTGAAAAATTATTCAAGAATTGGAAATACTGCTTATGAAATTTACAATGCCAAGACATTTAAGGTGTGGACTTTTAAAACCTCCTTACAGTTCTTTATAAATATTTTATGGTACTTCAATATTACTTAAGAATAAAAAGAACAAATGTTAAAGAAATACAGTATATCATTACAGGTCATCCTATATGCAGTATTTCAATACCATGAAGTGGATTCGTACTAGAATACATTAGCCTTTTCCTCTTGCAGAAATGAAGGGAGAACATTTTCCTGCAAATCTGTGTTTATAATCTAGTCCAGTGAGTTACTTCACTATAATCATTAGGAATGAATTGGCCCTACCCTCAGCAACTCTATCCCCTGCTGAAGAGAACCTTGATTCCAGCTTTGGTATAAAGTAACCAGATAACTTTATATAACACAGAAAAAGCAGTTGCTTGAAAGGTTGAAAATTAAAAGGTAATTATTGACTGAAAAGTTAAAGCTTTCAAGCCCGGGCCCATGCTAACTCTGACAGGCACAGCTTTTTTGTGTCTACTGAATAGGAAAAGTAATCCAAGTGAGAGCCTGACAGGCTACTCAAGAGCCTCTCCTGCGGCAGCCCTTGTGCTCGGGTCTGATAGGAAGACACTATGGTAGACAAGGGTAGTTCAGGCAGAAATGATGCATTCATTCTAAATAACTCACAAGACCTGGATAAAAGAAAAACCTGGGAATTTTCTGGCGGTCCAGTGATTGATTTCATGCTTCCAGTGAGGGAATGCAGGTTCCAACTCTGGTTGGGAAACTAAAAGCTCACATGCCACATGGTGTGGCCAATTTTTTTTTTTAAGTAAATTCTAAGGATGGTTTTGTACACGAAATATAGCTGGCTGGCAAGCCAGAATACTGAATCTTCACATTCCCTTCCAACCTTAAGAGTCTAAAACGGAAGCTAATTTGTGGTTAGAATATCATTTGGTGACCATGAAATTTGATGAGAAGGGTTGGGTTGTTTTAATACTTAAGATATATGAATGTAATTATCATCACTGTACATGATACTGTTCCACACCATCTTCTCTGGAGGAAGTATCATATACTTACAGATTCTGACTTTTGGCTACACTGTTTCCACAAAAAACACACTTCTGCTAACATACAGTTTCTCCAGGAAAGTTACAGTAAACCTGCAGCTTTATACACTCTTATATTAATCACTTTCCAGGCAAACCTTTCCCAAATCTCTATCAGCTGTATAACAGGAGATAACTTAAAACTAACTGATTTCTCTAAGTTAAAAGACCAAAGTTTTGGTCCAAAATAGCATACAGAAGGATTGGTGCTTATTTTTCTTTAATAGGATAATCCTATTCACATACCAGGAGATGTCCCCCAAGATTTTCAAGTATGGGATTAATGATAGTAAAAATTTTTAATGAATTAAGTGATATATCTCTGAATATCAAAATTTCCCCTAAGTAAAAGGAAGTCATTGACATGTGCCTTTAAATTTAGAGTGGCTTTTCATAGTAGGTTCTTCAAAGTGCAAGGTTTGTCAGAGCCTATCAATTTAATTTCATAAATAGTAAAAAATACTTTTACTCTACTATCCAGCTTGCCAGTATCAAAGATTCAATAAAAGCAAGATAGCAACCTTTCTCTTAAGAATATCATACTATAGAGAAGAAACTAATATCCTACTAAGTAAACGAAGCTTGTCAATAATATTGGCTCCACTGGGGGATTTTCAGATTGCTAGTGTATAAGAGAAGTAATATAGGTAAATTATTTACAAAATAATACAAGTGCCTTATAGAAAACTTAGAACTAAAGATAAGAAAACTCTAGGCAAAAATATAAACAACCTTTGTACCCTCAGCTAAACACTTCTTTTGGTTGTATTTTCCCAAATTATTTTTCTGAGAGATATGAAGACCACTAAAATATATAAAATTAAAAAGCATATGCTCAAAAACACTAACCTTATTCTTTAATAAAAATAATATTATCTCTTTGTAAATGGGAATTAGAAATAAAAGAAAACAGAAAATTACATGCAAAAAGTTTTAAAAAATAGTTCATTAATATTCATATTAATTTCACCACCCAGGAAAAAATATAGTCAGCATTTCCCAAAATTCATTTAGACTTTACATATTTATATCTAGAACTAGGTAAAGATGGAGGCAGAGTTGTTCAGAGAAAGAAAAGATGAAAATACAACTGTATTATAATTAGAATCATACTCATTTAGACTTTGCTAAAAATCACTACTACCTGAATTCATATCACCTTCAAAAAAAAATAAATTAAACTGTGGGAATTTTTAGCTTAAGTACATTTTTATTCCATTCCAGTTTATAAAAGTTAATGAGAAAATATGAGTTGTTAATTTTTTTTAAATGGCACATTTCATTGCCTGTTTTGATGTGTTGAGGGCACATAATCTCTATCCTGTTCTTCACAGAAATAATCTACCTATCTTCCCAGAAAACACTGGACAAACACAACTTGAGGGTTATTCTAAAAAATACAGAATACGTGCCCTATAAAAATATTAAGATCATGAAAGTCAAACAAAGTTGGAGGAACTGACATAGATTGGAAGTACGCTAAATGTCAACTAAATACAACCTTGTATCCTGGTGTGGATCCTTAAACAGAAAAATGACATCAGCAGAAAAACTGGAGAAATCTGATTAAAATCTATAGTTTAGTTAAGGATATTATGTCAATGTTAATTTTTAAAAGTCTGTTCATTGTACCCCAGTACATGTGGTTAGTCGCTCAGTGGTGTCCAATTTTAAGAACCCATGGACCATAGCGCTCAAGGATCCCCTGTCCATAGGAATCTCCAGGCAAGAATGCTGGAGTACGTAGTCATTCCCTTCACCAGAGGATCGTCCTGAACCAGGGACTGAACCCTCATTTGCCTGCATTGTAGGCACATTTTTTTACTGTCTGAGCCACCAGGGAAACCCAGTATATAAGATGCTAAGATTAGGATTAGGCTTATTTAACTTCTATGCAGAATACATCATGCAAAATGCTGGGCTGGATGAAGCACAAGCTGGAATCAAGATTGTTGGGAGAAATATCAATAATCTCAGATAAGCAGATGACACCACCCTTATGGCAGAAAGCAAAGAGGAACTAAAGAGCCTCTTGATGAAAGTGAAAGAGGAAAGTGAAAAGGCTAGCTTCACACTCAGTGTTCAAAATATGAAGACCATAGCATCTGTTCCCATCACTTCATGGCAAATAGATGGGGAAACAATGGAAACCATGATAGATTTTGTTTTCCTGGGCTCCAAAATCACTGTAGATGGTGAGTGCAGCCATGAAATTAACATATGCTTGCTTCTTGGAAGAAAAGCTATGAGAAACCTAGACAGCATATTAAAATGCAGAGACGTTACTTTGCTGACAAAGGTCCGTATAGTCAAAGCTATGATTTTTCCTGTAGTTGTGTATGGACATGAGAGTTGTACCACAAACAAAGCTGAACACCAGAGAATTGATGATTTTGAACTGTGGTGTTGACAGTCCCTTGGACTGCAAGGAGATCAAACCAGTCAATCCTAAAAGAAATCAGCCCTGAAGCTCCAATACTTTGTCCACCTGATGCAAAGAACTGACTCACTGGAAAAAAACCTTGATGCTGGGAAAGATTGAAGGCAGGAGAAGGAGACGACAAAGGATGAGATGGTTGGATGGCATCACTGACTCGATGGACATGAGTTTAAGCAAGCTCCGGGAGTTGGTGATGGACAGGGAAGCTGGGCGTGCTACAGGGTGGCAAAGAGATGGACACAACTAAGTGACTGAATTGAAGATTAGGGTAAATCAGATGAAGACTTTAAGGAAACTCTCTGTACTAAATTCATAATTTGGCTGTACATCTAAAATTAGACCAAAATCTAAAACTTTTTAAAAATAGAAAAAAACACAGTTTTACTTTTTACCATTTCTGCTAACCCCAAGCTCTGAAGCATATAGAAATTAGAACTGTTAAATTTCTACTCACCAGATTTTTATTTGTAATATTTATTTCTAAGTTTTATAATATATCAGCATACCATCCCCAGTTCTAATTTCTAAATGAATCCAATGATCTTCACCAGTTCTTTTTTCACAGTTTTCCTCATGTGTTGTTTTTTGATTCATTTTCAGTTAGATAAATTTTACTGCCAAGTCTTTTTTTTAAATATTTTTCCAAGAAGGGGTTATAAGTCTTATGCCCTCAAGTTCTACTGCGTTTAAGATTTATTCGCTACTGAAATAGTCTTGCTTGTTTTCCTTCAGAAATGCATTTGCACTGCTCGAGTACTTTCCTGGCACTGAGGATTAAGCAAGTCCTTTGTCACTGCGTCTTTATTCATCATCTGTTGGATGGACGTTTTTCTCATGTTTTTGCTGTTGCTGCTGCAGTGGTTATTTGTTTAATTCAACAAGTCCAGGCTCATGAGTTCTGTATGCTCTGAGTTCTTTACTACTGGGGAATGATACACTTTGTAGATACTGCTCTATCATCTTATGGCATTGAGTGTTACTATGGAAAAATGTGAAGCCAGTCTGATTTTTTATTCCTTTACAGGCAATTTTCTTTCCATTTGTTCCTTTGAGAGTTTATTTATACTTGAAGTTCAATATTTAACAAGAACATATCTTGGTAAATCCTGAAATAAGTTACCAGATTACTCTACAGATTTAGCTCTTCATTTCAGAGAAATATATATTTTTTATTTCTATAAATATGTTTTCTCTTTCATGTCAGTGGCACCAATTATACTTACATTGTAACATATATGTATGTCCTCCACATCTGTTATCTTTTCCTCAACTTTTAAAATTTTCCTGTTTTTTTCTGCAGTTAGTGATTATTGCAAGCTTTCTTGGAATGTAATTCCTTTTTTATTTTATCACGCTCTAGAAAGATTAAAATTTGTTTTTAGCTGTGTATGTTTTCTAATAGATTATTTTGCATTGACATGGTGTGAGTGAATTCCCCTTAACCCCCTTGTCTTTTTGTTTGAGATATGTTTGTTTTCCCCTCCATTCTAGGGTTTAACAGCTAAGGATTCTATATTTTTCACTGGTCTACTACAACTAAAATTTCTCTGTGTGATTGTGTCTGCATACTTTATGTATAAATTTGGCAACTTACCTGGATCATGTGAGTTTTTGTTTGAGGAGCATTTTGAGAACTGCTCTTTTATTTCTGATTTTTTTAAAAAATGTTTCTTATGAACATTTATTCTCCATCATTTAGAGTATTGTTTTCTGTAAACAATAGCATGTCCCAGACTATTTGTACTAATTTATATGGGGCCCTGGAAGACAAGAAGTTTCTAGTTGTCTCTTCCACACTGAAAGAAATCTTATAGAGGTAGAAAGTTACTTCTGCACTGACAGCTTTTCTATTATTTTTCTGTAGCTGCCTAGATCCTCCTTTAATTTACATATCTCCAAACTGTGGGTTATTGTTGAGAAGTCTTAATATATTCTCATTTTCCTAGTAACATGAGTAGGATTGAAGCAAGCATTGGGTACTTCAAATGTTCTAACACAACCTCTTTCTTTCTTTAGCTACCCATTTCTAAAGTTTTATGTCAAGAATTTACTAGCATTTTTCATTGGCAGCTAATAAACTGTTTTGCCATGTATTACTGTTTCTGCGTATTTATTTTTAATCAGAAAAGTGGAGAAATACTGCTTAACTCATTTTAATCTTCAATATCTGAATGCTTTTCCAATGTCTTCTTTTTCCTAAATCACACCAATTAACTATTATAGTGTGGCAATACCATTTTAACATGATGCTGTTCAAGATTATGCATTCACTGTCATTAATTTTTATTTAATTTTTTTAAATTTTATTTTATTTAACTTTACAATATTGTATTGGTTTTGCCATATATCAAAATGAATCCGCCACAGGTATACATGTGTTCCCCATCCTGAACCCTCCTCCCTCCTCCCTACCCATACCATCCCTCAGGGTCGTCCCAGTGCACCAGCCCCAAGCATCCAGTATCGTGCATCGAACCTGGACTGGCGACTCGTTTCATATATGATATTATACATATTTCAATGCAATTCTCCCAAATCATCCCATCCTCTCCCTCTCCCACAGAGTCCAAAAGACTGTTCTGTACATCAGTGTCTCTTTTGCTGTCTCGTATACAGGGTTATTGTTACCATCTTTCTAAATTCCATATATATGCGTTAGTATACTGTATTGGTGTTTTTCTATCTAGCTTACTTCACTCTGTATAATAGGCTCCAGTTTCATCCACCTCATTAGAACTGATTCAAATGTATTCTTTTTAATGGCTGAGTAATACTCCATTGTGTATATGTACCACAGCTTTCTTATCCATTCATCTGCTGATGGACATCTAGGTTGCTTCCATGTCCTGGCTATTATAAACAGTGCTGTGATGAACACTGGGGTACACGTGTCTCTTTCAATGTCATTAATTTTTATAAGGAAAGTTATTCATTGTTTATATACAGTTTCTTAAATTGTTTATCATTTGCAAAATTTTTCTTTATGATAAATGGTAAAATGTGATAGAATCATAACTAAAACATTAATATTTAATGGAAGTTGAATAGAAAGAGAAATCACTGCAGACTCTCGGTCCAAAGAAGACTGAATATTCTGCTTTGTAGAAGGTATGAGATATGCCTGGACTTAAAAATGGGAAAGGCTCTGGAAGGACAAATGAGATGGTGGAGAGCATTCAAAATGAGTATGGAAACAGGGTATAAAGTCAAGACAAAGTCCAAGTGCAGGAATAAATATTTTGTATGCAGTTTCTTTGGTACTTTGGCTAGCACTAAGCCCTGTGTTGGAGAAAAGGGGTGTACCAAGACCAGAAATCTTATCCGGGTCAAATTACGGAAGTCCTTGACTATTACTTTAAAGAGAATCATTTTTTCTCCTCTCTCCTTTTTGTCGAAAGTATCAGATAATGACAGTTTAGTTACATTGAAATATAACACGATAGATAACAGTTTTAGGACAACAAATCAGTCGGAGTGGATAACATGGACTTAAGGGAGGCAGGAATAAAAGGCAGTTTTTTTTTCATGATCCATAAATTAGATCATAATGTCTTCAAGTGAAACTAGAACATTAGTATGATGGTAAATACTTTTACCAGAGATCAAATTGCCAACATCCGATGGATCATGGAAAAAGCAAAAGAGTTCCAGAAAAACATCTATTTCTGCTTTATTGACTATGCCAAGGTCTTTGACTGTGTGGATCACAATAAACTGTGGAAAATTCTGAAAGAGATGGGAATACCAGGCCACCTGACCTGCCTCCTGAGAAACTTATGTGCAGGTCAGGAAGCAACAGTTAGAACTGGACATGGAACAGACTGGTTCCAAAAAGGAAAGGGAGTACATCAAGGCTGTATACTGTCACCCTGCTTATAACTTACATACAGAGTACATCATGAGAAACACTGGGCTAGAAGAAGCACAAGCTGGAATCAAGGTTGCCAGGAGAAATATCAATAACCTCAAATATGCAGATGACACCACCCTTATGGCAGAAAGTGAAGAGGAACTAAAAAGCCTCTTGATGAGAGTGAAAGAGGAGAGTGAAAAAGCTGGCTTAAAGCTCAACATTCAGAAAACAAAGATCATGGCATTTGGTACCATCACTTCATGGGAAATAGATGGGGAAACAGTGGACAGTGTCAGACTTTAGTTTTTTGGGCTCCAAAATCACTGCAGATGGTGACTACAGCCATGAAATTAAAAGACGCTTACTCCTTGGAAGGAAAGTTATCACCAACCTAGATAGCATATTCAAAGGCAGAGACATTACTTTGCCAACAAAGGTTCGTCTAGTCAAGGCTATGGTTTTCCCAGTGGTCATGTATGGATGTGAGAGTTGGACTGTGAAGAAAGCTGAGTGCCGAAGAACTGATGCTTTTGAACTGTGGTGTTGGAGAAGACTCTTGAGAGTCCCCTGGACTGCAATGGGATTCAACCAGTCCATTCTAAAGGAGATCAGTCCTGGGTGTTCTTTGGAAGGACTGATGCTAAAGCTAAAACTCCAATACTTTGGCCACCTCATGCGAATAGTTGACTCATTGGAAAAGACTCTGATGCTGGGAGGGGTTGGGGCAGGAGGAAAAGGGGACGACAGAGGATGAGATGGCTGGATGGCATCACCGACTCAATGGACATGAGTTTGGGTGAACTCCGAGAGTTGGTGATGGACAGGGAGGCCTGACGTGCTGCAATTCATGGGGTCACAAAGAGCTGGACACAACTGAGTGACTGAACTGAACTGAACTGAAATATTTTTAGTGGCACAAGATGTTGGGAATACAGAAGTAAACAGTATGGTTCCCAGCCCTACTATCCCAGAGTTCACAATCCAGAAGAGAATATAGGTACTCTTCTTTTAAAAAAATCTTTGTGTGGTGAATGCTGACAAAAAGATGCTAAGTGAAAAACTGTATCTGAGAGATTATAATAATCTTTGAGGATCAGAAAAGATGACTGACGTTGAAGCTGAAACTTCAATATTTTGGCCACCTGATGTGAAGAGCTGACTCATTTGAAAAGACCCTGATGTTAGGAAAGATTGAAGGCAGGAGCAGGAGGGCATGACAGAGGATGAGATGGTTCCATGGCATCATCACCTTAATGGACATGATTTTGAGTAAACTCCGGGAGTTGGTGATAGACAGGGAGGCCTGGCGTGCTTCGGTTCATGGGTCACAGTCAGACATGACTGAGCGACTGAACTGAACTGAACTGATGGGACCAGATGCCTTGATCTTTGTTTTCTGAATGTTGAGCTATAAACCAACTTTTCCCTCTCTCCTTTCACTATCATCAAGAGGTTCTTTAGTTCTTCTTCACTTTCTACCTTTAGGGTGGTTTTATCTGCATATCTGAGGTTATTAATATTTCTCCTAGCAATCTTGATTCCTGCTTTGCTTCATCCAACCCAGCATTTCTCATGATGTACTCTGCATGTAAGTTAAATAATCACAGTGACAATATATAGTTTTGGTGTACTTTTTTCCTATTCGGAACCAGTCTGTTGTTCCATGTCCAGTTCTAATTGTTGCCCTGCTCTTTATTGGGGCCAAACTGTCATGGAGGTAATGAAGATAATGGCAACCACCTTCAAAATACCCCATGCATGTACTGCTACACTCAGTGCCCCAAACCCTGAAGCAGGCCACTACTGACCCACACCTCTGCTGGAGACTCCTGAACACTCCCAGGCAAGTCTGGGTCAGTCTCTTGGGGGTCACTGCTCCTTTTTCCTGGGTCCAGGTGCACAAGGTTCTGTTTGTGCCCTCCAAGTGTCTATTTCCCAGTACGTAAGTTCTATTTCCCAGTGTGTAAGTTCTGGCAGGTCTATGGTGGGGTTAATGGTGACCTCCTCCAAGAGGGCTCATGCCATACCCACGTCTGTTGCACCCAGACCCACTGTCCCTGTGGCAGTCCAGTGCTAACCCATCTGTCCACAGGAGATGCTGAAATGTTGAGGTCCTTTAATGGACCAGAACCTGGTGGTCTGGAGTCGATGATAAGAAAGTAAAGGAGAGAAAGTGGCTGATGTTCCTTGGTTTACACAGAAAGCTAATAAAGCCCCTGGCATGGGGCTTGCTCTGTTCACGGAGGCCTCAGGTGCCCTTTTGATGGGGTGAAGGCACAGAGTGCCTTCTTGAGAGGGTCTTAGAAGCCTGGGCAGGAAAGTGAACTCAGAGGGCCTCTGCACTCCAAAGAAATAGCCTGAGAGAGAGAGAGAGAGAGAGAGAGAGAGAGAGAGAGAGAGAGAAAGACATGGCGACCAGAACTCTGATGAAGCAAAGGTGTTTTAATCAACATGGTGTGGGCATATATACTGTCTTGCTGCTGCTGCTGCTGCTGCTGCCACTGCTAAGTCGCTTCAGTCATGTCCAACTCTGTGCGAACCCATAGACAGCAGCCCACCAGGCTCCTCCGTCCCTGGGATTCTCCAGGCAAGAACACTGGAGTGGGTTGCCATTTCCTTCTCCAATGCATGAAAGTGAAAAGTGAAAGTGAAGTCGCTCAGTCATGTCCGACTCTTCGCGACCCCATGGACTGCAGCCTACCAGGCTCCTCCGCCCATGAGATTTTCCAGGCAAGAA
Source organism: Bos indicus x Bos taurus (assembly GCF_003369695.1). Lineage (NCBI taxonomy): Eukaryota > Metazoa > Chordata > Mammalia > Artiodactyla > Bovidae > Bos > Bos indicus x Bos taurus. The sequence continues at coordinate 101,770,015 of NC_040077.1, read as the reverse complement.
TACTGTCTTACAAGGTAGTTATTCTCAGCAAAGATAAAGATTAAAATTCCAGATTTACAAAACATAGATGATCCATATTAAAGAGAGAGAGAGTTGTAAACAATCACTTTTACTGTATGGTTCACAAGAAGGAAGAGGGTACTTATCACCATATAGAAACACTAATGAAGGAAATGCCTGGATTCCTCAGTCCTGGGGGAGGCTTGCCTCTCCTCTTAATTCTTGAGTATTCAGGAATTAATAAGGAACAGAGAATTCCTGACAGATCCAAAACAGCACACAGGAAGCCCCCTGTTAAATGCTTCCTGACACTGAAACACAGTTCTGTCTCAGTCTCTGTGGGGTCCCTGGGTCCTGGCGCACACAATGTTTGTTTGAACCCTCTGAGCATCTCTGGCAGGAACGGGGTTTGATTCTAAATATGAATTCTCCCCTCCTACTGTCTTGCTGGGGCTTCTCCTTTGCCTTTGGATATGGGGTATCTCCTCACAGCCGCACATTAAGAGTTAGCTATGCCAATACTGTGGGTGCAGTGGGGCAGAGAGTCCAGTGAACATTTAAAGCAGAAAAAAATAGACTATATAAAGGCCTTGAGGTGCTAGATAAGTATCATGATCGGTTTTCTGGGATTTTATATGATATCCAATAGCCTCTGAAGACCAAAATGACTGAGAAGACTTAACTACAGTTACTGAGCAAACTTGATTGAATTATCTTGCTAAGCATGTTGCCTCTTCTATGGAAAATGGAAAATGCATTAAAAGGTTGTCAGAATCAAAATAAAAAAATTTATATAAGTGAGGTTTGTAAAATCTCTTTTAAGTCTGTTAATAAGTTCAGTTACACGTGACATCAAAGTAAAAACCCCAAAACGAAAATTATAGAGTGGCAGAAAAGTACATAATTTGGAAATGAGTTCTAAGGCCTGTGGCACTACGACAAGAAACAAAGCCAGCCAGTTACTATAAGAGAGATCATATTAGTATGGGAAAGGGCTATTTAGCTTAGGAAGGAGAAGGATGGAGAAGAAAAGTAAACATTTTAATCAAATTCAATACTTTGTTATTGATTTCTCTTTGCCAGACATACCTTGTAGAATACTTATAATGCTTTTGACATTGAGATATTTGGCCAGAGCTATTGGATTAGTCAAGGTAAAAGCTCTGCTCCTGGTGTAATCTCTTGTATTTCATTTATATGTGATTTATTCCTTTCTCCACAAGAAGGGTATTTTTATTGATAAAAATAAATGAAATTGAGAATCCCAAAGGGAATTTGATGTCCACTCTCACAAAATAGGTTTACCAAGTGTAAGTAGCAGACAAGAAAAAGATTCAACTACATGAAGATTGTTCTCTTTCTTTTCTGTTCTTTTCTTCTTTCTGGTTTTTCTTCTCTGTTGTCAAGTCAATACTAGCCAGATTTTCTGTCCTTTTATGTGTAAGTCAATTAGTTATCCTTGACGTTTCAAATCACTGAAAGCAATGTTTCTACACTTGAAATGCAGGGTTTTGTTATTCAAAAATTTTGTGTCATATACTGCCATTAAGGCTGCACCTGCTTAGAGATGGAAACTTTCACATAATGTCAAATCTGCAAAGATTCTGAAAGTAAACTCTCTACTGGGGTTGCTGGTATTTTACATTTCTGCTTCATCAAAGTTAGGACAGTTGTCCAAAATATCATGACAAGCCTTAATGTTATCTTATTTTAAAAGTCTCAGTAAGGGTTTTGTATCACACTGAGTTATCAAAGCTTCCCCAATTAAAATAATGTCCTGGTTAACATTTAATATAACTACAGTAGGTATTGCTGAGCTTTATGTCAATTGAAGAAAGACATCACATACAGAAAAAAAAAATGAATCTACAATCATAATAGAATAATTCCTAATGAATACACACCAGATCCATTTTTATTTAGTGCCAAAATGATAGATAGGAAATAAATATAACCTATAGATGTTAGTTCTTACACATTTGGTTTTGTCTGGAGTCAGTATTTAGTTTTCAGATCCTGAGAATGTCAGCAGTATAAGGACATCATTTCTCAGGGCCTTGTCCCTCTTGTTTTAAAATCTAAGACCCAGAATAGATAAACAAAAAGTTTCTATATTAAATTAGCATGAGAGCAACAAGTAGGGTCTACTCTTTAATCCACTGCAATCACTCTTCTGAACCCTCTTTTGAACCCTCTTCACTGTACTCACCAAAGGCTCCTAGTTGCCAAAAGCAATGGATGTATTCACTTCGTATCTTACTTCACAACTTGATGGTGTTGATCTTGTCATTTACCCTGTTTCATGTACCTCTCTTAGTCCAGGTTTCCTCAGATCCATTCTGTCCTGTCTCATTTTCTGCTCCCTGGTGCCTCCTGCATGGACTCTAATCATAAATCATCTCTTCTCCTCCCACTGCATATTCTGTTCCAGTTAGTTCATCTATTCCTAATAAACCCCCACAATGAGGTCTTCCATATAATTTTATTACTCAAACTGGAGAAATTTTTTAGAGTAAGGGGGCATGCTATCAATAGTTCTATAAAAATAGCAGGAGTAAACTTGGACTTTTCTGGGCAAACCTGGATTCATGGTCACTTCATCAAAATGAAATGACAGAATGCAAAAATGGATTCAATACTCCACCCCTTCCTGTACCCATGACATTGACCTTGACCTTGTTATTTGGTAGTCCCCACCCTCTCTCACTCTGGGCTTTGACAAACAGAATGAGTAGGAGATTATATCATACCCATTCAAGCCTAATCCTCAAGAGAATATGTACAAGTTTGTAGGTTCCCTTGAATGGCTGAGCTTGCTTGTCTTTGTACCTGAGCCTCTTTGTGAGGACACCTCCAGCCTTTCCTGTGGTAGGAATGTGAGAGGCATGTAGAGGATGGGGGATGTGGGATATTTTATTATGCATCATTATTGTGTCACTGGATAACACACAGCAGCTCAAATCTCTCTCCTGAGATTCAGATTCATACACTAAATATCTTTACCTAAATACCCTAAAGAGATTTCAAACTAAATAAACACAAAACAGAGTTATAAAATTTTCCACAAGTGTATTCCTTTACCTCTAATTTTTTATATCAGAAGCCTCATTTTTCAAGTTAAAAAATCTGTGACCATATTAAATGTTCAGTTTTTCCAAATTCTGATGAGAGTTATTTCTATTGTGTTTATCACATATATATTTATAAATCAAAGTTTTCTTCTGTTACCACTCACTGGGCCTTAGTCTTTGACCCTTCTCAATCAGAGGTCTAGTAAGAAACTTAAGCCCTAATGTCCTAATATACTCATTGAATATATTACATTTATTTAACTCCTATATACCCAGACATCAAGAATTAGAGAACTGAAAAAGTAGTATTCAATTTTCTCTAGTGTTTAATTCTCTTGAAGAATACAGATTGAAAAAGGTTGGAGACTGTGCTCAATTTTCACCTAGACTAGTGCAAAAGCCTATCTGGTTATTCTACCTTTAGCCTCACCTTCTTCTAACTGGCTCCCCTTAAGTTATGATTTGATCTAGCCTTTGCTATTGGTTTTCACCTGTGAATGAATTGTATTTAATAAAAATACTATGATTATCTCTGATAAGGATGCTAACTAAATTTAAACAATAGTGCACTTAACATATGCTTAATACCTCTATATTGCTTACTTTGCTATTATCAGTAACAATATTTTTGTACAAAAGCCTGCTGCTGTCCTGTCACTATCTTTATGATGGCTATCATCACTCTATGATTGTAATGAGTGTCTGATACAGTCTTTGAAGAGAGTTGAAGATCAACGGAAGAGTCATGCAATGAGTCATTTTGCCCATATAGATGTGGCTCTGGTACACATTTACATCAAAGCACATCGTTGATCCAGAAAGACAACTCTCGACCTGAGGGCTTGATGTGTCTTTCAAGGCAGTACATCCTCTCAGTTAAAATGTTTTCATATATATTATAATGCCTCTCCTAGATGAGAACTGTGAGCTTTACTGATATCCATAAAGCAACAAAATTTTCTAAAATCTGCAGAAGTTGCCAAGCTTTCCTCTGTAATTTAATCAGGCCATCAATCAGCAAGGTTAGGTCATACAAGCTAATATTTCTTTACAGCTTAGATACAGTTGAATGATTTTTGGTTTAACTAGAGGCAAAATGTTAGTTCCTCATGACATTTAACAGTTCCTGGAGTCATTATTTTGACAGCATCTATTTGACCTGAGAAACTTCTTGCCTACGGAAATAAGTCTTAGGGCAAAATTTGCTTATATAAAAACATAAGAAAGAAAATGACCCTAAACGTCAATTTTAATCATCTATTAAAAATAAACACAGACTTCTGAATAAGATGATGATATGGACCCAAGTTTCTAACTCCCCCTACCTAGAGTCTGTAAGAATGACCAAGAAAAAAATGAAAAAAAGAACAAATGCTCTAAGCTTGAAACTAAGAAATTTGTCAACAGATGCCCAAGATCTCAATTAATATCTGCTAAGTATGCTACGTACCAAATTGGCTAGAAGAATGCATAAAGATCTGGGTTTCAGTTTTTAAAATCTCAGCATTAAGTACAAACATACACAAAAAGCTTGGGAAACCCCACTAAAACCTTCTTAGGGAGCAGAGGGGGAATTTATGAGACTAAAGTTCATAATATGCAGAAGTCATTGCAGCAAGGGGTGTTTTCATAAACAAGTGTCTAAAGTATAGACAGAATACCCTGTGGTAGCTCCCTGTAGATGCAAATGTATCACTAAGCCTCAGAAATTTCTCTTCTTTTTGGGAAAAGGATCAAGAGAAGTAGAAAGCTCACAAAGTCTTAAGGTTTCTTTCTGAAAAGAGGATGTAAAATAATTGGAAATCAGAAAATTTAGAATAGTTTTCAACTGAATAATTTCATTTTTTTTAAATCCCCTTAAACCAGAAGATCTTTGAACTGATGCTAAAAGTCAGAAGAAGGGGATAATTTTACAGAATCGGAGACAACAACTTTCTGAAACCCACTCATTAAAAAAGAAAGGAGAAATAACTAGAAAACTACTGCATCAAATTTCCAAATGTTCAAGATGACTTAGCATTAAAGAACTTAATATCTATGAAGTTAGAAAAAATAGTAGTGTGGTAGGAAAAATCTGAAATGAGGATCATGTAACATATCCAGGCATAGGGGTATTTGTAAAATGGGTTACAGGATGATAAACTCAACTCAGGAAAGGAATTCAGAACTATAAAGTGTACACGTTGGATGTGTTCAAATGTTTTCTGCTAATTATATAAGTACCACTTAGAGCTCATTCATCCAGAAGTGTTTTAGAAGAGCAAGGTCACTGACTACTTCTTAGGTTGGTCAGGTAAGACAAGTGTCACAGTTTCCTGAACATATATCAGCAGCTAGCTGAAGACCCAAGGGAGATCAGGGTGGCCGTAACAAGAATGTCCCTTTCAAGCTATCTCAGTCTTATACTCTAAACTGGAAAAAAAAGAAAAAGTGACTATGAACTACCGTATTCTGTCAAGGCTGTTGAGTATAAATTGTGACCTAAATATATTATTTATGTGAAAACTGAATATTTTCCTGCCATGCAACAGGTCAGACTGGAATCAAATCTTGGTGTCTGGTAAAAACAACAAGATTTCATACAGTGGAATCTCTGTGGAAGTGAAAAAAAGTTATTTTAATATGAGTCCAATTAAAGCTCTTTGAGGGTGGACACTGACACTGGCTGTGGCAAGTGGTGGAGTGGACGTGAATTGGAGACTTGGAGAAAGAAAGTGGAGGCTGCTTCCTAGCTCTTCGAGGGATAAACAGATCGACCCAAAATAAGGTTACATGTGTAGTACAAATTATTTACAGACATTAAAAGAACTATTAACTACATCTTTTCCAAGGAGCAAGGGAAAACATAATTATTAACTAAATCTGCAAGGGGGCTACAAACATAAATAAGCTATTTTATAAATGTTAATTAGTAAAGTAAAAAATATTAATTTTTAACATTGTACCCAATTAAGAGGAGGGAAAGAGATGAATTAGGTGAAAATAATAAAAACAGATGACAGACTTGGCAATAACATTGTAATAATGTTGTATGGTGACAGATAGTTACTAGAATTAATACAAAAATCAACTCATAATATTTGTAATTGTTGAACTACTCTGATGTACACTAGAAACTAATATAATACAGTAAGCCCCCAACCTAGAAACCTTCAAGCTGTGAAATTTCAAAGATGCATATGTGAAGACCTGATGGAATTGGAGGCCCAGAGAAAGGATGGAGAGAGACAAGAGTAAGAAGTAACTGAGGAATGGAGACTCATGACACAGGAAACGACACAGGGATTTTCTTTATTTGAGGAGCTCTGCTAGTTTTGAGGCACAGGACCTGAATGGAGAATAGCATGTGAAAGCTGCAGCAGCCGTTCAGAATGCAATCCAGTGCTATCATGTCATCTATGATGAGAAAAAAAAAAAAAGCTACTTTCCAGACATCACTGGATCATTTTTCCAAAAGGGTAGATAGAATTGAATCCAGCAAGTAACCAGAACCTGAGCATGTAGCAAAAGCAGTCCTTAAAGGAAAATTCATAGAGATATAGACTACCTTAAAAAAATAAGAAAAATCTTAAATAAACAATCTAACCTACCACCTAAAAGAATTAGAAAAAGCCTTAAGTCAGATAAAGGAAGGAAATAATAAATATCAGAGATTTATTTTATTTCAAATAAAATAGAGATTAAAGAAACATTAGAAAAATCATTAAGACCAAGACCTGGTTCTTTGAAGGGCAAACAAAATCGACAAACTTCTGGCCAGTCTCACCAAGAAGAGTAGAAAGAGAAGGCCAAATAAATAGTATAAGAGATGAAAAAGGAGAAGTAACAATAGATACTGCTGAAATTAAAAAAAAAAATAGTGGAATACTATGAACCTTTATATGCCAACAAATTAGACAATCTAGAAGAAATGGACAAGTTTCAGAAACGTACAGCCCACCAAAACTGAATCAAGAAGAAATAAATGATATGAACGAACAGACTAATCACTAGAAGTGAAATAGAATCAGTAATTAAAAAAACAAAATAAGTTGCTGCAAACAAAAGTCCAAGATCAAATGACTTTACTGGAGAATTCTATCAAACATGTAAACAACATATACTGATTTTTCTCAAACTCTCCCAAAAGTTTTAAGAGGAGGGGAATACTCCCCAAATCATTCTATGAAGCTATCATCACACTGAGACCAAAACCAGACAGAATTACTACCAGTAAAGAAAATTACAGGCCAATATCTTTGATGATTATAGATGAAAAAAATTTTAGCCAACATAATACGATATATAAAAATAAGATCATATACCATGATCAAGTTGGATTCATCCCAAGGCTGCAAGGATGGTTCAAAATACACAGATCAATCAATGTGATATACCACATTAAGAAAAGAAAAGACAAAAACACAAGATCATCTTAATAGATGCATAAAAACCATTTGATAAAAGTCAACATCCATGATTAAAGCTCTTTCCGAAGTAGGTACAGAGGGAACATATGTCAACATAATAAAACCTATGTATGCCAAACACATAGTCAACATAACATTCAATCACAGAAAACTGAAAACGTTCTCACTAAAATCTGACAAGGATCCCCACTGTCACTTCTCAACATAGTATTAGAAGTCCTAGCCATAACAATCAGTTAGGAAAAAAAAATGCTATTCAAATTGGAAGAGAAAAGGTAAAATTGTCATTATATGCAGATTGCATGATACCGTGTAGAGAAAAATCTAAAGATTCCACACAAAAATGACTAGAAATGATAGATGAATCCAGCAAAACAGTAGAATACAAGATTAATATAGAATTTGGTTGAATTTCTTCATAAAAAAATGTATCAGAAAGGTAAAGTAAAAAGCATTCCTTTCATAACTGCATCAAAAAATACAATACTTAGGTATAAATCTGAAAAAGAAAGTTAAAGACTTACATGCTGAGAACTATAAAGCATTGATCAAATAAATTAAAGATGATTATAAGAAATGGAAATATGTCTCATGCTGTTGGATTAAAATAACTAACATTGTTAAAATGGCCATAGTAAGCAAAGTAATTTAATGCAATCCCTATCAAATTACCTATGACATTTTTCACAGAACTAGAATAATCCTAAAATTTATACCAGAATTTTATATACCCAAAATACCCAGAATTGCTAAAACCAATCATTAGGAAAAAGAACAAAGTTGGAGGCATAACCCATCTAGACTTCAGACAATATTCCAAAGCTTCAGTAGTCAAAACAGCATGATAGTTGCATAAAAAAAGGCATAATGTTCAAAGAAACAGAAGAGAGAACTCAGAAATAAACCCATACCTATGGTCAATTAAATCTTCAAAAAAGGAGGCCAGAATACACAATGGGGAAAAGATTATTTCTTTAGCATTTGCTATTGAGAAAGTTGGACAGCTGCATGTCAATCAGTGAAGTTAGAACACTCCCTTACTTTATACAATGATAAACTCAAAATGGCTTACTGACTTGAAGATTATTGTTGTTGATATTCAGTTGCTGAGTGGTGGCTCACCCTTTCGCAATCCCAGTATCCCAACAGGCTCCTCTGTCTATGGGATACCCAGGCAAGAATAATGGAGTGGGTTGTCATTTCCTTCTCCAGGGGATCTTTTCGACCCAGGGATTGAACCTGCATCTCCTGCATTGAAAGGCAGATTCTTTACTACGGTGTCACCAGGGAAGCCCAAATATAACACCATAGAACTCATAGAAGAGAATCCTGGCAATACGTTCTGTGACATTGTTGTTGCTCAGTCACTCCGTCATGTCCAAATCTTTATGATCCCATAGACTGTGGCACACCAGGCTTTCCTGTCCTTCATTATCTTCAGGAGCTTGCTCAAGCTCATGTACATGGAGTCAATAATCCCACTAAACCATCTCATCCTCTGTCATCCCCTTCTACTTCTACCTTCAATCCTTCCCAGGATCACAGTCTTTTCTAATGAGTTGGCTCTTTGCATCATGTGACCAAAGTATTGGAGCTTCAGCTTCACCATCAGTCCTTCCAACGAATATTCAAAACTGATTTCCTTTAGGATTTACTGGCTTGATCTCCCTGCAGTCTGAGGGACTCTCAAGAGTCTTCTCCAACACCACAGTTCAAAAGCATCAATTCTTCGAGACTCAGCTTTCTTTATGGTCCCATTCTCACATCCATACATGACTAATGGAAAAACCATAACTTTGATTATACGGACCTTGGTCAGCAAAGTAATGTCCCTGTTTTTTAACACGCTATCTAGGTTTTTTATAGCATTTCTTCCAAGCAGCAAGCATCTTTTAATTTCATGGCTGCAGTCACCATCTGCAGTGATTTTGGAGCCAAAGAAAATGTCTGTCATAGTTTCCACTGTTTTCCCATCTATTTGCCATGAAGTGATGGGACTAGATGCCATGATCTTAGTTTTTTTAATGCTGAGTTTTTAGCCAGCTTTTTCATTCTCCTCTTTCACTTTCATCAAAAGGCTCTTTAGTTGTTCTTCACTTTCTGCCATAAGGGTGGTGTCATCTGCATATCTGGAGAAGGAAATGGCAACCCATTCCAGTATTCTTGACTAGAGAATCCTGTGTATGAAGGTGCCTGGTGGGCTGCCATCTATGGGGTCGCACAGAGTCAGACAGGATTGAAGCGACTTAGCATGCATGCATGCACTGGAGAAGGAAATGGTAACCCACTCCAGTATTCTCACCTGGAGAATCCCAGGGACAGAGGAGCCTGGTGGGTTGCCGTCTGTGGGGTTGCACAGAGTCGGACATGACTGAAGCGACTTAGCAGTAGTAGCAGCAGCATCTGCGTAACTGAGGTTATTGATATTTTTCCCGGCTATCTTGAGTCCAGATTCTGCTTCATCCAGCCTGGCATTTTTCATGATGTACTCTCATATAAGTTAAATAAGGAGGGTGGCAATATACAGCCTTGATGTACTCCTTTCCCTATTTGGAACCAGTCCTTCATTCCATGTTTGGTTTTAACTATTGCTTCTTGACCTGTATACAGATTTCTACGGAGGCAGGTAAAGTGGTCTGAAATTCCCATCTCTTTAAGAATTTTCCCCAGGTTGCTGCCATCCACATAAAGACTTTAGTGCAGTCAGTAAAGCAGAACTAGATGTTCTTCTAAAATTCTCTTGCTTTTTTGATGATCCATTCAGTTCAGTTCAGTTCAGTCGCTCAGTCGTGTCCGACTCTTTGCGACCCCAAGAATTGCAGCACGCCAGGCCTCCCTGTCCATCACAAACTCCCGGAGTTCACTCAGACTCATGTCCATCGAGTCAGTGATGCCATCCAGCCATCTCATCCTCTGTCGTCCCCTTCTCCTCCTGCCCCCAATCCCTCCCAGCATCAGAGTCTTTTCCAATGAGTCAACTCTTCGCATGAGGTGGCCAAAGTACTGGAGTTTCAGCTTTAGCATCATTCCTTGCAAAGAAATCCCAGGGCTGATCTCCTTCAGAATGGACTGGTTGGATCTCCTTGATCTCTGGTCCCTCTGCCTTTTCTAAATCCAGCTTGAACATCTGGAAATTCTTGGTTCACGTACTGTTGAATCCTATCTTGGAGAATTTTGAGCATTATTTTACTAGCATGTGAAATGAGTGCAACTGTGCAGTAGTTTCAACATTCTTTGTCATTGCGTTTCTTTGGGACTGGAATGAAAATTGACTTTTCCATTCCCATGGCCACTGCTAAGTTTCCAAATTTGCTGGCCTATTGAGTGCAGCACTTTCATAGCATCATCGTATAGGATGCTATGGCTGAGCTGGAATTTCATCACCTCCACTAGCTTTGTTCATAGTGATGCTTCCTAAGGCCCACTTGACTTTACTCTCCAATATGTCTTGCTCAAGAGGAGTGATCACATCATTCTGGTTTTCTGGGTCATAAAGACCTTTTTTGTATAGTTAGTTCTTCTGTGTATACTTGTGACCTCTTCTTAATAAGTTCTGCTTCTGTTAGGTCCATACCATTTCTGTCTTTTATTGTGCCCATTTTTGCATGAAATATTCCCTTGGTATGTCTGATTTTCTGAAGTGACCTGTAGTCTTCCCATTCTATTGTTTCCCTCTATTTCTTTGCATTGTTCACTTAGGAAGGCTTTCTTATCTCTCCTCACTACTTTTTGGAACTCTGCATTCAGATGGGTATATCTTTCTTTTCCCTTTGCCTTTAGGTTTTCTTCTTTTCTCAGCTATTTAAGGCCTCTTCAGACAATCATTTTGCTGTTCTGCATTTCTTTTTCTTGGGGATGGTTTTGATCACCACCTCCTGTACAATGTTATGAAAGTCTCTCCACAGTTCTTCAGGCACTTTTTCAGATCTAATCCCTTGAATCTACTTGTCATTTTCACTGTTTAATTGTAAGGGATTTGATTTAGGCCATACCTTAATGGCCTAGTGGTTTTCCTTGCTTTTTCAATTTAAGTATGAATTTTGCAATAAGGAGTTCATGATCTGAGCCACAGCTCCTGGTCTTGTTTTTGCTGACTTTATAGAGCTTCTCCATATTTAGCTGCTAAAATAATCAATCTGATTTTGGTATTGACCATTTGGTGATATCCATGTGTAGAGTCATCTTTTGAATTATTGGAAGAGGGTGTTTGCTATGATCAATGACTAACTCTATTAGTCTTTGCCCTGCTTTATTTTGTAGTCCAAGGCTAAACTTGCCTGTTACTCCAGGTATCGCTTGCCTTCCTACTTTGCATTCCAGTCCCCTATGATAAAAAGGACATCTTTTGGGGTGTTAGTTCTAGAAAGTCTTTTAAGGCTTCATAAAACCATTTAAATTCAGCTTCTTTGGCATTAGTGGTTGGGGCATAGACTTGGATTACTGTGATACTGAATGGTTTGCCTTGGAGAAGAACAGAGATCAGTATGTCATTTTTGAGATTGCACCCAAGTACTGCATTTCGGACTCTCTTGCTGACTATGAGGGTTACACCATTTCTTCTAAGGGATTCTTGCCCACAGTAGTAGACATAATGGTCTTCTGAATTAAATTCTCCCATTCTAGTCCATTTTATTTCACTGATTCCTAAAATGTCAACATTCACTCTCGCCACCTTCTGTTTGATCACTTCCAATTTACCTTGATTCATGGACCTAACATTCCAGGTTCTTATGCAATACTGTTCTTTACAGCATCATACTTTACTTTCACCACCAGACACATCCACAACTGGGCACTGTTTCCACTTTGGCTCAGCCTCTTCATTCCTTCTGGAGTTATTTCTCTGCTCTTCTCCAGCAGTATATTGGGCACCTACCAACTTGAGGTGTTCATCTTCCAGTGTCATATGCTTTTGCTTTTTCATTCTGTTCATGAGGTTCTGTGACATAAATCATAGCAATGTTTTCTTAGATCAGTCTCCCAAGGCAATAGAAATAAAAGCAAAAATATACAAATGGAACTTGGTCAAACTTGCAAGCTTCTGCACAGCAAAGAAAACCATAAACAAAATGAAAAGAAAACCTACAGAATGGTTGAAAATATTTGCAGACAAAGCAACAAACAAGGGCTTAATTTCTAAAATAGACAAAAGCTCAAACAACACAATAACAAAAAACAAATAATATAAAATGGGCAGAAGACAAAAATAGATATTTCTCCAAGAATAATTTTTTAGTATACCAGAAACTAATACAACGTTGTAAATCAACTATACCTCAAATAAAAATATGAAGTAATGGATGTCACTACCAAATTTACAGAATTAAAAATGATGCAGGAAACTAGAAACAATGCAACAATAAATATGGAAACAGTATGACAACAAATTAAGTAGTCTAGGTGAAATATTAGGTCTTCCCTGTAGCTCAATCAGTAAAGAGTTTGCCCGCAATACAGGAGACCAGGGTTCGATCCCTGGGTCAGGAAGATCCTCTGGAGAGGGGGATGGCAATCCACTCCAGTGTTCTTGCCTGGAAAATCCCATGGACAGAGGAGACTGACAGGCTACAGTCTGTGGGGTTGCAAAGATTCAGACATGACTGAGCAACTACCACTTACAGGTGAAATGCAAACATTCCTCTAACTTAATTAGTAATCAAAATCATTCCTCAAAGAACAGTCCAGAACCAGCTGGCTTCACTGATGAATTCACCAAATATTTCACGAATTAACACTAATCCTTACAAATTCTTCCAAAAAAATAGAAGAGGAGGGAAACTTCCCAACCCATTCAGTGAAGTGTGTGTTATTGTGATTCCCAAACCAGACATCACAAGAAAACCACTACTTGTATCTCTAATGAATATACATGCAAATATCCTCAACAAAAAACTAGCAAACTGAAGTCAGCAACATTTAAATGAGTTTCCAAAAAAGGAAACAAATAACAAGCACTGGAGAGAATATGCATAAAAAGGAACCTCCTACATTGTCAGAGGGAAGGTAAATTGTAACACCCACTATGTCAAACAGTATGAGGATTTCTCAAAACATTAAAAATAGGACTACAATATGATCCAGCTATTCTGCATTTGAGTATTTACCTGAAGAATATGAAAACATTAATTCAAATAGGTATATTCATACCTATGGTCACCGCAACATTATTTACAATAACCAAGATATGGAACAATCTAAGTGTTCAATGATGGAGGAATGGATAAAGAATATGTAGTATATACATACAATGGAACTCTTCTCGGCCATAAAAATGTGTGTGAAAGCTTGCCTTTTGAGAAAATATGGAAGGAAATTGAGGGTATTATGCTAAATGAAATAAATTAGAGAAGTACCATACCATTTTATTTGTATGTGGCATATTAAATAAATAAACCAAACAAAAACACAAAAACAGAGAACAGAATTGTGTTACCGTAGAGGAAGGGAGGTGAAGGAAGGGTGAGATAGGTACAAGGGTCAACTGTGTGTTGACAGATGAAAACAATTTTTGGTGGTGAGAACTCTGTAGAGTATATAGAAGTCAAAATATAATCTGTACACACGAAGCTTATATAAATTTGATTGTAACAACTTCTGCCAGGCTTTATGAAGGAGAGATTCTTGAAGGTCCTTATTCTGGTATTCTGGAAGTTCCTCTCCTAATTATTAAACTTCTGACTGAAATTTATCCTCATTGCAGTATTATTCAGAGAAAATTTTATATTTTAGGGTTTTTGTGTCAAACGAAGGACTAATATTAGGTTTTAAGTGGTGACGTAATCTCAGTATAACAAGTGGTGTGTGTTGAGTGTGTTTGCATGTGTATGTTAGTGAGAATATCCCTATAATCACACGATACTACTAAGTATATAAGAGAAAGTTGCCATATTCCTGGTCTATTATTTTAAACTTTGTTCATTTTAATTAAATAAATTTTTACTGATTCTCTATAATGTTTCAATAGGTAAGCTATGTCCCAAGGATACAGAGATACCCTTCCCTAAATAAACTTATAATATTCCTCAATTTTTTTTTCTTGCTATAAAGAGACAGGCCAGTAGACCTGGAGAAGATACTGGTTTCAGAAGAAACCAGATCTTGACCAGAATCTGCCAAACACCAACAGTGTTACTTTTATCAAATATTTACTCTGAGCCCAGGGCTGCTAAATGTTTTGAATACATTTTCTTAGACATTCTTCACAAAAACCTTATGAAGTAGGTAATCTGAATTTTCAAATGAGTAACTGAGGCTCTCAGAGATTAGACCTAGCTGGTGATTTGTCACACTGTCCCATGAAAACAAGTCTGACTTTAGAAGGTGCTTCTTACGTAGAACCAGATCCTGCCACTTGCCTGAGGAGAGCCCTCAGCAGTCTCTCCAAGTTTGCACTGAGCTGTAAGACTATGGGAAATTTTTACTTTCTTAACGCTTTTCTCTATGGTGACCAGTATTATTTTTAGAATTAGACAAAAAAAAAAAAAAAATACCACTTAAAGTAGCATGCTGTTATGCTTAGCCTCTTCAGGTGAAGATGAAAAACTGTATTAAGAACTATATTAAGAAGCATAACATATATCTCTTCAAAGATTACAAAGTAGAATGATATTATTTAACAGTTACACCTCAAAATTATCTTGGTAGAAATCTACTGAGGTTTCCAGATTATGAAAGCATCTGGAGCTCAGAACATCACAATCTTAGGGAATTGGTACATGAATCCCTTCGTTATGTTTTGGAATGTGAACCCTGGGCTTATGTTTATAGAAAATAAAATGGTTAACCATGCTTTTATTTTTTAATAACTAAATTATATGCTTGTCAAAGATCTTTCATACTAAGGTTTTAGGCACTGTAAAAACACATGAATAGTCAGCTTGTACCACAAAGAGAATATCAGGGGTTTTGTAGAGGCCCATTTATTCACAATACATAAATCAGCTTATATGGATAGAAGTTACATTTAACAGGATGCTGTCTGTTCTATTTCTGCTTCAGGCAGTGAAATCAGGAAAAAAAAAAATGCAACACTATGAATTTGTTAAATCACTAATCCCAATCACTTTCATTTTATAGAGGTATCTGGGAAGATACATGCTGCTTCACATAATAAGCTGTG
This sequence comes from Bos indicus x Bos taurus, assembly GCF_003369695.1. Taxonomy (NCBI): domain Eukaryota; kingdom Metazoa; phylum Chordata; class Mammalia; order Artiodactyla; family Bovidae; genus Bos; species Bos indicus x Bos taurus. The sequence continues at coordinate 101,754,416 of NC_040077.1, read as the reverse complement.
GTCAAAGAAAAGAAAATGCAACCTCAAGCTTCCAGAGAACTGAACATTGTATTTACACTCAAAATCATGTTACTGTCATGGAGCAGTTACCTGGTATAGGTTAAGACAAAATATGTTTTATTAAGGTAGTTTTATCAATCTTTTACTATTAATCAGGAAGTTGATACACAACTCTTTTAGTTGCTCAGAGCTAAATGGACCAATAATAATACATGTCTGTGAATAGAGCAGGTCAAATATTACACATTTTACATTCTTCAGAAACAACAGAAATATTTTATTTTTAAATACTTTAAATTCAAATATGTTCAATGAATAAAAGATAATAATGGGTAACATTTCTTGAGCATATATGTTCCAGGGAACAGAACTAGTGTTTTTCATATGCCTTAATAATTAACCTACAAAGTAGGTATCATTATTATACCCATTTTGCAGATGAGAATACTGACACGACTAGCAAATGTGAAGCTAAGATTCTCACTTTAGCAGTTTAGAGCATGTCTACCTTGCCACAGGACTATGCTTAAGGTTTCTGCTTTTTGGCATTATACATTTCACTCTTTCAACAGTGCAAAGGCAGTGGCAATGCACACTCTCTAAATTATTCCACCCCCTCATCATTTTCAGCAACTCATGAATCCCTTTCATCAGTCTACCCAGTAAACGGAAAGGGTGCTTTACCTTACCAATGTATGATCGCCATCTAGTGGTAAAAACTTAATCATGATTAGTTATCCATGTCATTCCTATTAACAGTGTCTTTTTTTTTAATTTAATTTTATTTTATTTTTAAACTTTACAATATTGTATTGGTTTTGCCAAATATCGAAATGAATCCGCCACAGGTATACATGTGTCCCCCATCCTGAACCCTCCTCCCTCCTCCCTCCCCATACCATCCCTCTAGGTCGTCCCAGTGCACCAGCCCCAAGCATCCAGTATCGTGCATCGAACCTGGACTGGCGACTCGTTTCATATATGATATTATACGTATTTCATTGCCATTCTCCCAAATCATACAGTGTCTTGATAAATACGTTGTACTAAGGAACTTACAAACTTAGATTGAAACAAAGCCAATTTCTACTGTAAACAATAGATGGCAATCATTTATTTGTATATAATGTTATTTTGAAATGCTATAGCCTTCGTAGTAAGAGTTTTAAATTGCCTTCATTTTGTATAGTCTGTATAATATTTGTATAGTGTTTATAGTTAAAAGTTTTCTATATGCCTTTTATTTCTTGAGTTATAAATATGGTATAAAATGTCAGTGTTTATTTTTAATAAAATAAAACCATTACCATTTTTAAAAAATGTGGCTAACCATTACCGTGTGAAAGAGATAAAAGTGAATGTGTTGGTCACTCAATTATGTTCAACTCTTTGAGACCCCATGACTGTAGCCCATCAGACTACTCTGTCCATGGAATTCTCCAGGCAAGAATACTGGAGTGGGTGGCCATTCCCTTCTCCAGGGATCTTCCCAACCCAGGAATCGAGACTGGGTCTCCTGCATTGCAGGCAGATTCTTTAACATCTGAGCCATCAGGGAAGCCTTTATAATTATTGAGAATATATATACCAACTGCACAAGTAACAAGGCTTGCATAGATACTGAAGACTTGGACCAAGAGGCCTTGCTCCTGTTTTTATTGTAGGTATTTTAGGTACCTTGCCTGTTTGGTTTTATGTTCCCCACTTTGCCCTATTACCTGTGAATACCATTCCTCATCTGACTCATCTAATGCCACGGTATCCCCCTGCCAAGTCTTCTTAGTTCCCAGCTGTTCCATAATTCATTCACCTTATCAATTCCAATACGTGGGGATGAACAATATTTGTAGACATATGTGTCTTAAGTATAGATGCTAGATTTTTATCCAACATAAAGCAACTTTCAATGTCTAACTATTAGTAATACTTATGAAAGTATGTCCTCATAGCTGAATCACTTATATATTCCACCCTTTTCAAGTATGAATCTTACTTGGTCATTGTACACTGATTTTTTTTTTAATATACAATTTCCTTTTCTGCATTCTCTTTAAAAGTTTTGCATCAATAACTGAAATGGGGGTATAATTGTGGTGGGATCGCTACACTTAATCAATTTAGAACTGTTTATGCTGTATTTGTAAAATTAGTAACACAATTCAATTTTTTCTTGTCTTCAGAAAAATCAGTGAACCTAAAAATTAACTGATTTCTTTTGTCTTTTTAAATAAAGGTTTTAAAACTTAGTCATAAAACTGAAGAAGATGGGAATGAAAAGCAGAACTTCTAGAACTCAAATTTGTTCCTTTGTTATTAATCTAGTCTGGGTTTCTGTTACATCTTGATTCAGTATTGGTGATCAGATCAGATCAGATCAGATCAGTCATTCAGTCATGTCCAACTCTTTGTGACCCCATGAATCGCAGCATGCCAGGCCTCCCTGTCCATCACCAACTCCCGGAGTTCACTCAGACTCACGTCCAGTGAGTCAGTGATGCCATCCAGCCATCTCATCCTCTGTTGTCCCCTTCTCCTCCTGCCCCCAATCCCTCCCAGCATCAGGGTCTTTTCCAATGAATCAACTCTTCGCATGAGGTGGCCAAAGTACTGGAGTTTCAGCTTTAGCATCATTCCTTCCAAAGAAATCCCAGGGCTCATCTCCTTCAGAATGGACTAGTTGGATCTCCTTGCAGTCCAAGGGACTCTCAAGACTCTTCTCCAACACCACAGTTCAAAAGCATCAATTCTTTGGCGCTCAGCCTTCTTCACAGTCCAACTCTCACATCCATACATGACCACAGGAAAAACCACAGCCTTGACTAGACGCTTATTTTCATAGAAATCTATTATTTTATCAAAATTCCAAGCATATATATATTTTTTGTTTCTGCATATGTGGTTTTAACTCTTTCCAAATTGCTAAGGTTTATATTTATGTTTCCTACATGTATTTTTCCAGCAATTTTTGAGTTATCTACTTGCTTTATTATAGTGGCTTATTTTTTTTAGTTTTTTTTAAACCCTTTTTATTAATATAAATTTACTCTTTTTATTCTAACTCATTCATTTCTACTTTCCATTTATCCATTCTCTGCTTCTGTATATTTGTTGACCAGTTATTCCTTTTAATTTAAATAATTCACTTATTTTCTTCTTTTCATTTAAAGATAAAGCTTTTAAAGGGACAAGTTTTACTCTAAATGCATTTCTGGTTACATCTCATAAGTTTTACAGTATTGTATTTGGGATTGTTTTATCAGCTAGGTAATGATATCATAGTTCTTTGACCCAACATTCATTTATTTACTTTTTAACAATTCAGATTTTATTATATTTTAGTTATGGATTTGCTATTTTCTTTTATTATTCAATCTTGCTCACAAATTTTAGTTTGTACATTTGTTATTTTGAAGAATCTATTTATGTTCAATCTGTAGTTTAAGATTTATATATTTTTAAAAACTTAATGATTTCAAAAAATCTATAATCTCTCTTCATGTATAAAGTTTATGATGATGAAGTTCAATCAGTTCAGTTCAGTTCAGTCACTCAGTTGTGTCCGACTCTTTGTGACCCCATGAATTTCAGCACGCCAGGCCTCCCTGTCCATCACCAACTCCCGGAGTCTACTCAAACTCATGTCCATCGAGTCGGTGATGCCATCCAGCCATCTCATCCTCTGTCGTCCCCTTCTCCTCCTGCCCCCAATCTCTCCCAGCATCAGAGTCTTTTCCAATGAGTCAACTCTTTGCATGAGGTGGCCAAAGTACTGGAGTTTCAGCTTCAGCATCATTCCTTGCAAAGAAATCCCAGGGCTGATCTCCTTCAGAATGGACTGGTTGGATCTCCTTGCAGTCCAAGGGACTCTCAAGAGTCTTCTCAACACAACAGTTCAAAAGCATCAATTCTTCAGCGCTCAGCCTTCTTCACAGTCCAACTCTCACATCCATACATGACCACTGGAAAAACCATAGCCTTGACTAGACGAATCTTTGTTGGCAAAGTAATGTCTCTGCTTTTTAATATGCTATATAGGTTGGTCATAACTTTCCTTCCAAGGAGTAAGTGTCTTTTAATTTCATGGCTGCAGTCACCATCTGCAGTGATTTTGGAGCCCAGAAAAATAAAGTCCCTCACTGTTTCCCCATCTATTTGCCATGAAGTGATGGCACCGGATGCCATGATCTTCGTTTTCTGAATGTTGAGCTTTAAGCCAACTTTTTCACTCTCCACTTTCACTTTCATCAAGAGGCTTTTTAGTTCCTCTTCACTTTCTTCCATAAGGGTGGTGTCATCTGCGTATCTGAGGTTATTGATATTTCTCCCGGCAATCTTGATTCCAGCTTGTGCTTCTTCTAGTCCAGCGTTTCTCATGATGTACTCCGCATACAAGTTAAATAAATGAGGTGACAATATACAGCCTTGACGTACTCCTTTTCCTATTTGGAACCAGTCTGTTGTTCCATGTCCAGTTCTAACTGTTGCTTCCTGACCTGCATACAAATTTCTCAAGAGGCAGATCAGGTGGTCTGGTATTCCCATCTCTTTCAGAATTTCCCATAGTTTATTGTGAGCCACACAGTCAAAGGCTTTGGCATACTCAATAAAGCAGAAATAGATGCTTTTCTGGAACTCTCTTGTTTTTTCCATGATCCAGAGGTTGTTGGCAATTTGATCTCTGGTTCCTCTGCCTTTTCTAAAACCAGCTTGAATATCAGGAAGTTCACAGTTGACGTATTGCTGAAGCCTGGCTTGGAGAATTTTGAGCATTACTTTACTAGCGTGTGAGATGAGTGCAATTGTGTGGTAGTTTGAGCATTCTTTGGCATTGCCTTTCTTTGGGATTAGAATGAAAACTGACTTTTTCCAGTCCTGTGGCCACTGCTCAGTTTTCCAAATTTGCTGGCATATTGAGTGCAGCACTTTCATAGCATCATCTTTCAGGATTTGAAATAGCTCAACTGGAATTCCATCACCTCCACTAGCTTTCAATATATACTACTAAAGTTCAATATATACTACTAAATACACTTGCTGTTAATTTCTCTAATTCCACTGAAAGTTTGTTTACTTGACAGATTAACAACTAATTTGCTTTGAAGTATTTGACTCTGATGACTATAATTTTGTCAAAATCTAGTATTTCTAAGAGCTTTATTTTATATATTTCAATATCATACTATCTGATCCTCAAGTGATAATTAGTTACCCTCCCAGTTTATTTTTCTGTGACTCATCTTTCGCCTGATATTATCATGACCGTTGTATTTACTGTTTATGTATTGAAGATGTCCATTATGACAAGGAAAATAGGATGACTAAGACTGGTTCGAGTCACTCGGTGAGTATCACACTCTCATATTAAGTAAGTTTGATCCGTAAAAGAAATCTGACAGACGTTACTGTGACAGGAGAGACAGTGGCGTCAATGTCATAGTAATCAGGAATACATCTAACTGTAAGTTGTAGAAAATACTCAACTGGGGACAACCACAATCAAAAATTACAAAGAAAATGTCCAGGTTTATTTTTCTGTGTGAAGAGCAGAGGAATTAGGCAGGCAACAGTGTATAATGTGTCTACTCTGGACCTCTTCCAAGGGAGTAACATCAAACTGATCACAAAAATGGGCTCTGAGGAAGACTATGACTGCATGTATTCATCAAAGATCCAACTACAGATTAGTATCACATTTGAATCAAATTTATTTTATATTTGATTCTTTGATTATAGATAAGTATATAAAGAGGAAAAGTATTATCTTTAACAAATTATTTTTTTACTGACTAAATTATCTAAGCAAAAATAAAAATCAAGTATCACAAATTTCAGAAAGCAGGAACTTCAGCTTTTAGACATAAATATTATATTCACATATATGCATATATTTATATATAATGTATGGTTTTCAGTGTTGATTTACATACATTAAGCATTGTAAAATGTCTAAGGCCTGAAATATAAACTTGAGAAATGGTCCCTACCCCAAATAAAAAAAGAGCTTTTTTATTGTTTCTAATAAACATTCATTATTTTTGTCAATTCTGCAAATAGAACACTCGTTATTCATTATCTCTCACTTAAAACACATGTGGCTAAATGTATTTTCTCCCATTATTTTTGTCCCACATGCACTAGAAAAAAAGCTGCATTTTACTAAAATTCTACCAAAGAAAGTACTAACTGTAAACTCATACTATGAGTGAATAATGATATATTTCACCTCATTTTAACTTCAGTAATTGATTGGAAAAGTAGGAATATCTATTAAAAGGACCATGTGCTAGTCAAACACTAATAAGAAAATGTCAGAGTCACAGGTTGTCATGGTGACGGGATATTACGGAAATCTGATTAGTATGCCCAGCAGCTGTGTAAGTGATACACTACACTTCTAATTGTGCTGTCTCTGCTTGCAAGATGGGCTTTATGTTCCTGAGAGGTAAGAGATGGTGCAGATCTGTTTATCCAGATATCAGGTATGGAATGCATTATACGTTTAAAAAATTAAATCCAAACATGTAGAACTAAAGCTGTATTTTAAGAACACTTTCAAATTTTTTTTTGAAAAATTAGTTTACTCTTCTCTTTAAGACACAAATTTTTGAATAATTTAGTTTACTCTTAATCTAATTTCACTGACTTTCATACTAAGGATAAGACAAAGATGCTTTTTTAAAAAAAGTTCTGTGCAAACAAAAAATAAAGTTCTCCAAAGAACAAATTTTCCCAATGGTACCATTCAGAAGTTTCACTAAGAACTACCTGTCTCCAAGAATAATTAGACCAGAAACTGTTAGAAAGAGCCAGATGCAGGAGTGTTTAAAAATGTTAAGCATTATGATGATAAGAGAAGACCACTGGGATTAGGGATAAGAGTTGACCACAAGCAACAGTAGGCAGTCCTTCTTGCCACCAGAAAAATGTGTATGTGTGTTTCGTTCCTTCTGTGCCCTGGTTCTTTTGGTACAAAAATTAAGTGAATCTTGAAAATTATAGGGCTCCATGCCTTCAGTTCTGCTTGTTCCCTTTTACATCTTAAGTATCATTGAATTTTTAAAGGAGTTGATCACTGCCTCCTGATCCTTTTTGGTAGATATCTTAATTCTAAACAGAAAACATACAAGATTAACAGACGCAAAGTAAACACTGCTATGCATTATTGAAATTCATGTGCCTTGTCAGAGTTTATGAGGACAAAGAGCGTTTCTGAAGCTTGTCCTGGGAAGCTCATTACTCTTCTTAAATGCATCAGCATGTGGATTAAGTTTTACATGTACTAAATATCAAAAGCAATCAATCTAAAGTCGATATAAGGAAAGCCAAAGGAGCATTTATCTACATGTTTCAAAATTCAGTGGTAGAGGTGGGGTTGCAGAGAGGAAAGTGGCAGAATAAACTTCCAAGTTTCATTTATATAAGACGAGTTAAGTCCTAGAGATCTACCATATACCATAGAGTGCACAACTAACAATTCTTAAGGAATACTGAAAAATTTGCTAAAGAGGGCAGATCTCAGGTTGTGTGTGTATGTTCAGTAGCTCAGTTGTGTCCAACTCTTTGTGACTCTATGGACTGTGGGCAACCGAGTTGCTACTTCTTCCCCAGGGGATCTCCCCAACCTAGGGATCAAATCTGAGTCTCCAGAGTCTCCTGCATTGCAGGCAGATTCTTTACCACTGAGCCAATAGCAGTTACAAATCTTAAGTGTTTTGAGGATAATAATGATGATGATGATGATAAGATAAAGTGGATGGGAGGAAACTTTTGGAGATGATAGGTATGTTTATGGTATAGACAGCAGTGACGATTTCAAGGAGGTATACTTATCTCCAAACTTATCAGTTGTATACATTAAATATATAGCTTTATTTATACTTCAATAAGTGGTTTAAGAAAAAAAAAAAAAAAAAGACAGCAGAATGAAGACACAGAGTAAACAAGTGCATTCCTGGAGAGATGAGAGTAGCTCTGAGAGCTGTGTGCACTGACCTGGGATGGAAGCAGCAGTTTGAAAGCCAGTCAGTGTGGCCCAAGCCTGTGAGAAGCACGTTGCCTTTGGGGAGCCCCACCATCTTCCAGACACGGTCCTCCCCACAGGAGACAAGGAGGTCTTTGTGAGGGTGCATGATGATGCTACACAGGGAAAGAGAAGAAAAGGTTTTTAGGGGAAGGGAACAGTGAATGGCTTCATGTGGAGAATAAATGAAGTGGCAGTAGTTATCCACTTCGGCCAGGCAGGATAGCTACAGAATGCTGGGTCAGAAGTCAGAAGAGCCAGGTTCAACCTCCTGGCTAGAGCCCTAACTTATACCTTCCTGAATGTCATCAACCTAATTAATTTCACAGGATCTCACATTCCTCATCTGAAAAATGGGATGGTTGATTTAGGTGAATGCTCATATCTAATTCTGGCTTGAAATAATAGTTCTGGTTTTTCATTCAGGGAGGAGAAGTTATGCCAATGAAAATTTGGTGTTCAGACATTTGAACCAGTAGCCACGCTTATTACAATATATAAAATCAAACTTCTTTTCAGACTGTAGTATATCTTAACTCAGATACTATCCAGGAATAGATCATAAATCATAACCACATTATCCTAGTTCTGTAATAAATTCTATAAAAGAAACATTAACTCCATGAGCTCCTATCTATGAAAAGCAAAGGAGCTCAAATTCCACACTGATATGCCACTTAAATTGGCTTCAGTCAAGGCACAGTACACAAATCACAGTAATGAATTCAGGATGCAAGAGGCAATTCCCACTCTATAAAGGCATAGAGGGAACCAAGAAAGAAGTATGTAAAATTAATGATTAACACATTAAGCAGTATTACTTGAACCAGACTATGATTGTTGTGGCTATTTAAATATTGACACTAAACCATTTGAAACTCAAGAGACTAAAAGGTTAATGTCTCATATTTTATCTATGGCAATACTTTAATCTTATTTATATAGTTTCATCTGTGCCTTCCAATGTAAAGGGAACAAATGCATCCTGTGTTAAGCACGTATTAAAATACCAGCCTAAATATTAGCAGCAAGTGGTTCAATTTCAACACAGCTGTCTCACATCAAAGACATAATGAATTTACTTGCATGTATAATGAAGTGAAATGAATAGGGACTTAAAAATAAAAACTACATATTCATTTCTCCCATAGCCCATTGTATGAATGACATTGTTCCTTTCCTCTGCAATATAGACTTTAGGAAATCAATTTCCCAAAGAAACCATGGTCTCAGTCCATACCTACATGAGTAACTCCAGGGCTTACACGAAAGCACACCTTTTCTCATTTTGGATTCCTTCCAAGAATATCCTTAAATCCCAAAATTCTGAGCTGAAAAATCATGTCCTTCCATTAGGCCTATCCAGTTTTGGAAATATGTTGGGGTCAGTCAGTGCTGGAACTATTTAACTCACAGACACATAACTAGTGTGAGCAGAGCTTTCTTTTGAGTGAAAAAAATTCCCTTTTCTCCAGCACTTTGCTGCTCAAAATAAACAAGGTAGAAGGGAAATTATTCATTTTGTAATCCATCATAATGTTCGTTTGTGACTTTCAGAAGGCCAATTCAGAGAAGGAATTTATCACAGCTCAAACTGGGGGGAGGTTACATTTATAGAACTTAATTAGAAGAAAAATATGATGAGAGGTTAAAAAAAAAATTTCAGGTTGAAATGAATCCTACATTAAAGCACACATAAGAAAGCAAACCAAATACTTGAAGCTCCTGAGTGTGATGTATGTTGGTCACAGACACATGCGCACTTGACAAGATGATAAATTACCCTCTTTAAGTGAAGATAACCAAAATCACTGACGTCTTTACAAACTTTGAAAGATGTTTCCAAAATGACTTTTGTGAGGGGAGCTGTTTGTAGAAGTTAAGGAAACAATATAAACACAAACCTGTTGGTGGTTAATCAGTTTGGAAGTGTTTCTCCAGGCTCTATTGAACCCTTCTTCTTTGCAATTCCCTCCACACCACCTGAAATGAATGTGAACTGAACCTACTAATCATGCTCTAAGGCTTCTTTGTCTTGTATCTCTTTTCTAGCACTGTCTCTTTTTAAAATATCTCTTATCTACATATGACTTTTTTTCCCTAACCATTCTGGATTGGTTTCAGTCAAACATCGATATTCTATTCTTTAAAAAGTATAAGGTACTTTGTCCATTAAATGATCTTTACGTGATTAGACATAGTTCCAACATGTATAGAAGGAAATATACTATTGCCTTCATACGTTTGTGAGTTGACGAAGTAAATGCACTTCCTTCATTCTAAGTGAAGGACTTAGACACATAATGAAAACTCAGTGAATATCATCCTAGTGCAGAGACAGAGACTTTGAAACCAGCCTGCCTAGATTTTAATATTGGCCTAGAACTTATTGACTAGCAAATGACATTCAATCTCCACAGCCTCAGTTTCCTTATCTGTGGAAAGGGGGAATATTAAAAGGGTGACCATAAGGGTCTTGTGTTGTAAGGACAAGCTGATACATGGAAAGTGGTTGGAAGAGCATCTCAACATGGCCAGCTTTCTGTAAATATTAGCTATTATTATTACTGTACATTATTGCACTTCACTGTAGCCTGGCCCTTCATGTCGTTAACTTCTATAATCCACACATGTCTCTTATAAAGATCATAAGTAGTAAATTTAGTCTTTAAAACTGTAAAAATTTAGAGAAAAATGATGTTTCCATGTGGTTTTGAGAGACACCAGACTTTACTATATTTTTTCTAACATTAAATCCTCTGCCAAAAGTGCAGGCTTCACACAGAATACTTTCACACACAAACATAAGGAAATTTGCAGTGGTTTCTTTCATAATATAGATTTTAGGAGTGCACTGAGGGGTATAGAGGAGAATATGTACACAGTGACCCCTTCTCCCTGCCTTCGTATATACAACCGGCATCAAGTAGTTGCTGGTCACTGGAGATGGCCTCTGCTAGGCCCTGGACATGCCGAGATGAAGACGGCATAGGTCCTGTCCAAGTTTTGTCCACAAATAGGTGTCTCGCTTGTAACATACCATAAAATGACTTTCCTTTTCAAGATGTCTTCCCAAAGTTCTAATTAATAAGAATAATGAGTTCCCACTTAATATCTTCCTTGTACCTGCGCTACGTGCCACAAAGTCATTTTACTTTAAACTTTGAATATAACCTTTCTGCTTCCCTTTAACTTACTATTAATTATAATTGCAAGATTCGAAGACAAAGGCCCTGTCACCTCATTCCCAAGTTAATAAGCTTGTGGCTGGGTGAAAATAGTATGGGAAAACATCTTACGGATTCAAAAAAAAGAAACCGTGGGTGAATGCTAGTCCTGCTTCTTAAATCAAGTCATGTCCTGATGACGTATCCATAAAATGTTTTGTTAAACAATATATCAGGCATGTTACATAAAATATCATGTTCTATCAGAGATTTTTTTCTCTTTTATAATAGGACACATCTCTCACAATAGACCACATGATATATACATTTCAAAAGCTCTCCTCTCTAATTGAAATTGTTCTTTCCGGTAGTGGCATTCCATAAGGATATATTTTGGAGGGACTGTGTGTAGGTGTATGGTGAATACTATTAATTATCAGCAGAGTCGCTGACACAAACACCACTGTTAAGAATTTTCAAAGTCTAATCCAAAAAAAAGATTGTCACAAGAAGGACTAATTAGATACCCCTGTCTTCACTCAAAGTCTAATCCAAAAAAAAGATTGTCACAAGAAGGACTAATTAGATACCCCTGTCTTCACTTTCGGTTATTCAGCATTATAAATATTTCCTTCACTTCAGTTCACAGGCTCTAATTATTTCCAACACAGAAGATGCACACTGGGCTGAAAATGAATCAATATCAAAATGTGTGCCCCGTGAACATGGGTGACTACTGATCTACTCATACTTAATGACGGCACATGCTCACACATCACATATGCTTTTATCCAGCTTACCAGGACAAACATACAAAAGATTCGTCTGACTGTTGCTTAGTTAATACTTGCATCTTATATTCGGATATGCATCAGGATTTACACAGCATTCTAACATGCAACTTTTACTCTTTATTTCAATAAATATGAATTAAAAGCCTATGATACAGTATGCAAAACAGATAGAGGCACCACTCTCAGGGAGCCTACATATGAATGTGGGGAAAGAGCAACAATTACATGTCTGAACAGAATATCTGAGCTATATGAAAAAGCAAAAGTGAAATGACAATGATTTGTAGGAGAATGTTATTTTCCATGGGTTGGTTACTAGAGTCCTCACTGAAGACATGACATTCCAGGCAAAATCAGAGGGAAAAGTCATCTTTAGGACAATTTAGGGGCAGACGGTTTCAGGCATAGATGACTGCATATGCAAAAGGGTGCTCAAGGGACAGAATGAAGGCCAGAATGACCACAGAGAATGAAGGACTGTGTTGATGATGAATGAAGTGCATGTGAAAAGTATGGACCAGATCAGACGGGTCCTCATAAGCTGAGAAAAGAAGACTGGAATTTACCCTAACATCACTGAATAGTTTTAAGTAGGAGACTGATATATGAGTGATGATTATTTAAAAGATCTCTCCAGCACCTGTCTGGAAAATGAGAAAGTGAAGAGCATGGGAAAAAAAAAAATAGACATTAGCTCGGAATGAACAGTAGTAACTTAAGAACAAAAGCTTTAGAGCCATTTAACACATAGCTTCTCATTATTATGATAGATGTCACTTTAGTATATTAATATTTTCTTTTTTTTTTTTTTTTAACTGTTGCTTCTTGATGTGCATACAGGTTCCTCAGGAGACAGGTAAGGTGGTCTGATAGTCACATCTCTTTAAGAATTTTCAACAGTTTTTTGTGATCTACACAATCAAAGGCTTTAGCACGGTCTCAATTAAGCAGAAGTAAATGTCTTTCTGGAACTCTCTTGCTTTTTCAATGATCCAATGGTTGCTGACAATTTGATTTCTGGTTCCCATTTCTATTCTAAATCCAGCTGTACATCTTCAGGTCCATTGTTCACATACTGTTGAAACCTAGATTGAAGGATTTTGAACATTACACAACTAGCATGAGAAATGAGCACAACTGTGCAATAGTAGGAACATTCTTTGCCATTGCCCTTCTTTGGGATTGGAATGAAAACTGATCATTTCCAGGCCTGTGGCCACTGCTCAAATTTCCAAACTTGCTGGTATATTGAGTCCAGCAATTTAACAGCATTATCTTTTAGGATTTGAAATAGCTCAGCTGGAACTTCATCACCTCCACTAGCTTTGTTCCTGGTAATGCTTCCTAAGGCTCTCTTGACTTCACATTCCAGGATGTTTGACTCTAGGTGAGTGACTACACCCTCATGGTTGTATATTAATATTTTATTATTATTAATATAATAATAAATATTATATTTATTTTTATAATAATAAATATAATATATTTATATTATATAAATATATAATAATATATATTTATAATTATATTTATATTATATATTTATATTATATATAATAATATATATAAATAAATAATAAATATAATATATTAATATTATATTAAGTATATTAATATTTTCACCATTATCTTCAGGTAGAGTCAACTCAATTCTTCTTACCAATAAAAAATATTAAACAAAGAGGAGTATTTTAAAAACAGTCAAAATGAATTAAAAGCCGTAAAGCCAAATATGTGCACAAAACAATGAAAAATCTGTCAAAATAAGATGTAGGTCTCACTCTTTTTTAGAAGTCAGCTAAGAAAATGTGAAAATATGAAATATCAATACTTCCCTGGCACTTTAAAAATGTAATAGTATAGATTTCATTCAAAGCTATATGGGATTTGTATTGTCAGGATGTGGAAAGTATCTTCCCTTCATTTTCACTAAATAGGTAAGGCATTTTCACAGTTTCTGGCATTATTAATAGGGAGGCTTCCCATGTGGCATTAGTGTTAAAGAACCCACCTGCCAAATCAGGTTAGACGTAAGACATGCTGGTTCGATTCCTGGGTCAGGAAGATCCCCTGGAGAAGGGAATGGCAATCCATCCAGTATTTTGGCCTGGAGAATCCCATGGACAGATGATCCTGACCAGCTACAGTTCACAGGGTCGCACAAGAGTCAGACATGACTGAAGCAACTTAGCACAACATGGCCCATGACATTATTAATAATTATCCAGAGGGTAGTCATTAAAGGCTAACACTTCCTTTTAATTTTCCCTGTCCAGTGTTCTTCCAGCCTTGTACACATAGTAAATTTGGAGCCTGGTGGGGTACCAAATAGTCTTCCTCTTGGCTTGTTACCTGGCTGGTAGTTTTAATCCTAATTATGGGCAAGGAAAGAGGCAGGCAAGACTGTATGTGTGTTTTGGTTTATCTCCAGGGTAACACTACGATTGTTACCTATTCTATATAAATGCTCCATTGAAATTCATAGATTTATATTTTTGTAAGAAAAATTCACCCAAAACGTTCACAAGGGTAAAGATTATCTACCGACATTCAAACACTTTTCACCATTTATGAAAAGTCAACATACATGCAGATATGCATCTTCATAATCTTGCAAAATAAACTCTCACGTCATCTACAGAGCCGAGTATCCTTGTTTCACAGGTGAGGGCACTTCCACTTTGGTGAGTGCATTAGCCAGGCCATTTCCCAATTACCTCCCAAATGAAAATTCTTAAGATCAGACCATGGTCTTCAAGAAAAGTCATTTGAATTTATTATGTTTTTGTTTTCTCATGTTAAAAAATGTGATATCATTTATCCTGTTTTCTAAATAAAAAGTATCCCTGTTTTATTTATTAAACAAAACAAACTTAAGAAAATATATTCTTAAGCTAAACAATATATAATTTCCATAACCTCCAGAAGTTCTAGTTACAAAAATTGTTACAATATGTAAAAGAAAGACCATTCTAAAATACATAGCATCAACAAAATGAAATTTATAAAGTTCAAAGACAGAGGGAGGCAGGCCCCACTATTTTAGTAAATGGAATAAAGAAGATCAATGAAACAGGTTAACTACTTTCAGATTTATGAAAACAGCTCCTGGAACTTCCCTGCTACCTTAGCTGCTAAACATTTTATGCTACATAGTTTTATACACACTGTTTCATATTATGAAATTGCTGTAGCTCTTTAGAGTTTAACAAGTTTGAAAAGTCACATTATGCATTTATATTCTTAAGAAACTCATTTCAATAATAAAGTTTATTTGGTTACTTCATGTTTCAGCAGTCTACAATAATTCTGTATAGTTATGAATATTAAAAATTTTCCATTTCACATTTCCTTAGTATATTAGTGACATAGAGTAGGTACTTTCTAAGTTGAAATCAAACATCTTCATGGCAAGAGCTCTATCATGAAAATCTCTTTTCAAGGAGGATATTTAGAAAACAAAACCTACATATAATTGAGGAATAACTAGAAGTATTACTACTTAAGACATGGAATTGAGGTGCATTTATACATCAAAGTAAGGCAATGGCACCCCACTCCAGTACTCTTGCCTGGAAAATCCCATGGATGGAGGAGCCTGGTGGGCTGCAGTCCATGGGGTCGCTAAAAGTCAGACACGACTGAGCGACTTCACTTTCACTTTTCACTTTCAAGCACTGGAGAAGGAAATGGCAACCCACTCCAGTGTTCTTGCCTGGAGAATCCCGGGGACGGGGGAGCCTGGTGGGCTGCCATCTATGGGGTCGCACAGAGTTGGACACGACTGAAGTGACTTAGCATAGCATAGCATAGTACAAAATTCTGTTCTTAGCCTAATTTATTAGAAACCACCAAGTCAATCTGATGACTGTCATGATATTTAATTACTGACAATTTCTTTTTGTAGCTGTTTGATAATTGTTAGAAAATCAAAATGAATTATGTGCGGTTCCTTTATTATTTGAGAGTACTGACTAAAATTCAGCATTCTTTTACAAAGAAGTTTAGGAAAAGTGAAAGTGAAAGGCACTCAGTCACATCAGACTCTTTGTGGCCCCATTGGCTGTAGCCTGCCAGGCTCCTCTGTCCATTGAATTCTCCAGGCCAGATCCCCTCCCTTCTCTGAGGGAGCTTCCCAACCAAGGAATCAAACCCAGGTCTCCCTCATTGCAGGCAGATTCTTTACCATCTGAGCCACCAGGGAAACCCAAGTTTTGGAATTTAAGACATATATTGAAATTAGCATGTTACAAAAATTGTTATGAATCTCAATTTCTATATTGAAATCTGTACTAAGACTGAAAGAACTTGCATCATAATGCCTCATGGGTGTCAAAGGCCATGTGGCAGAACTGATGGGGACAAGAAAAGGGACGAACTGGCATTCACTGTAGAGCTGGCGTAACTAGAGGAAAATGAAGAACACCAGTGAGTGAGCCCCCAGTTGGTTTCCAGGGGACTGGGGAGAAGATATGGAGTCAGATGAAGGGGGCAGTAGTAAGAACTGAGTTGATAAAAACATTAAAGTTACATAAAAACACAAACGAGTTAAATTCAAGATTGGTGATCCGATGTACATGGCCAGAATTGAATAAAATGAACTGTTCAAGTTTAAGGGATGGCATTAGATGACTAATTGGGCCAAAGTGAGATCTGCTAAAAACCCTAAGATGGTGAGACATAAATCCTAGAGGGAACAAGGTAGACAGAAATGGATCCAAATAATGGAAGATTAAGAAAACACGAAAAAGATGTGAAACACATCCTGATAACTGGCCATGCAGTAAGATATTGCTTTGTCTTTTATCCCCATACATTTGTCTCTGCATCATAGATGCTACTGCAGTCTTCCTTTTTCTGCTCTATGAGAAGGAAACAAAAGTAAAGAGGTGTGTAGCAACTCCCTAAAGACCCTGATTTGGGGAAAGATTGAAGGCAGGAGGAAAAGGGGACGACAGAGGATGAGATGGCTGGATGGCATCACCAACCTGATGGACATGAGTTTGAGCATGCTCTGGGAAATAGTGAAGGGCAGGCAAGCCTGGCTGTGCTGCAGTCCATGGCGTTGCAAAGAGTCGGACACAACTGAGCAACTGAACAACAACAAATCCTCTTTCCAACTACCGATTTTGGGTAAGAAAAGGGGACAGAGAGAGCAATCTAAGCATTGATCTGCTACAATTTCAGGTAAGCCTTGGATCTTGCATGCAATATCCCTGGTGGCTCAGATGGTAAAGCATCTGCCTGCGGTGCAGGAGACCCAGGTTCAATACCTGGGTCGGGAAGATCCCCTGGAGAAGGAAATGGCAACCCACTCCAGTACTCTTGCCTGGAAAATTCCATGGACAGAGGGGCCTGGTAGGCTACACAGTCCATGGGGTCCCAAAGAGTCAGACACAACTGAGCAACTTCACTTTGGATCTTCTATTTACGACCAGCCCAATATTACAATCAATTAGTCTGAACAGGAGCAACTGCACAGATATTCAATTCCTTGATTTATTATCTACCCTGAGTTCTACCAAATTCAGTGCAAGAAAGGAAAGGTATGCACCCTTCCCAATTCTCTCAAGCACACAGTTTAATCAACCCTCTGTTAATAAATAACTCAGATCACTTTCCCTGTTGCAGCACTCAACGTCTGCAGCACAGGGCTCTCTGGAAAATACTCAGTGTTTCTCCTATAACATAAAGTCCTGCCTCCAGATATTTTTGTATTATGTGCTTGTATCTGTGTGTGTATATGTATAAGTTAATGCTTTAACATTTGTTTTCTTTAGTCAGGAGAGGGAATATCACCGCAAGGGCAATCAGGAGAGATGGTTAAGTGTGTGCTGCAGAATTAATTAACCTCTTAACTCTGCTTGTTTAAACTGCACGTCTGTAGCCCTCTCTTTACCTCAAGTTCTGTGTGCTTGCACATTCTGCTTTATCTCTTTTCAATATAAGGTTTCAGTGACCTGTAGAATTTCATGTGATTTAATGACCTCACGTATTTTATTTTAAATTTACTTGATATCTTTCCATCGTCTTACATGGCAGATCCAGCTGTTCCCCTGGCCCCTCCCCCATGCCTTTATCAACACTTCTAGTACCTTAAAGCATTTAAACTGGAGGGGATAAAAAGAATGATGTGGGCAGATAATCATGTAAAAATACTACCTTAGTTCATTTTGTATAAACTTAGGCTGGATCATGGAAAAAACAAGAGAGTTCCAGAAAAACATCTATTTCTGCTTTATTGACTATGCCAAAGCCTTTGACTGTGTGGATCACAATAAACTGTGGAAAATTCTGAAAGAGATGGGAATACCAGACCACCTGATGTGCCCCTTGAGAAAACTGTATGCAGGTCAGGAAGCATCAGGTAGAACTGGACATGGAACAACAGACTGGTTCCAAATAGGAAAAGGAGTACGTCAAGGCTGTATATTGTCACCCTGCTTATTTAACTTATATACAGAGTATATCATGAGGAATGCTGGGCTGGAAGAAGCACAAGCTGGAATCAAGATTGCTGGGAGAAATATCAATAAGCTCAGATATGCAGATGACACCACCCTTATGGCAGAAAGTGAAGAGGAACTAAAAAGCCTCTTGATGAAAGTGAAAGAGAAGAGTGAAAAAATTGGCTTAAAGCTCAACATTCAGAAAACTAAGATCATGGCATGTGGTCCCATCACTTCATCGCAAATAGATGGGGAAACAGTGGAAACAGTGAGGGACTTTATTTTGGGGGCTCCAAAATCACTGCAGATGGTGACTGCAGCCATGAAATTAAAAGGCGCTTATTCTGTGGAAGGAAAATTATGACCAACCTAGACAGCATATTCAAAAGCAGAGACATTACTTTGCCAACAAAGGTCTGTCTAGTCAAGGCTATGGTTTTTCCAGTGGTCATGTATGGATGTGAGAGTTGGACTGTGAAGAAGGCTGAGCGGCGAAGAATTGATGCTTTTGAACTATGGTGTTGGAGAAGACTCTTGAGAGTCCCTTGGACTGCAAGGAGATCCAACCAGTCCGTTCTGAAGGAGATCAGCCCTGGGATTTCTTTGGAAGGAATGATGCTAAAGCTGAAACTCCAGTTCTTTGGCCACTTCATGCGAAGAGTTGACTCATTGGAAAAGACTCTGATGCTGGGAGGGATTGGGGGCAGGAGGAGAAGGGGATGACAGAGGATGAGATGGCTGGATGGCATCACCGACTTGATGGACATGGGTTTGAGTAAACTCTGGGGAGATGGTGATGGACAGGGAGGCCTGGTGTGCTGTCATTCATGGGGTCGCAAAGAGTCGGATGACTGAGCGACTGAACTGAACTGAACTGACCTTCAGTTTTGTTAGAAATTAGAGATGAACAAAATCACTCTTTTAATTTCTACCAATTACAGTCCCTCTTTATCAAGTACTGTTATTTCCCTGTAAATTTTGTTCTTCTTTTTGACTTTATGTTTTCTATCTGATCTTTGAATGTTAATTAGGCTGAGATGGAACTATTTACACTGAATACTCCTTCCATGTACCTTTTCCTATCCATTACTTTCGGTTTCATTCAGTCACGCTACTACTAAGTTGCTGGAAATGTCAAAGGAGAGAAGTAGAAAATCTTTATACAAAATGAGTATTCCCTGTTCTAAGCCTCTGTTTTTTGACAGTTTGAAGATAAAAGGACACAAATAAGAAAGTAACTAGTTCCTTGACCTTTAGGTTTTAGCTTCCGTATTCCTACTACTACTGTCGCCCAACCTGCTGCTCTGAACTATAAACAATCTACAACTGCTACAAGCGGCTCTAAAAAATTCAAATTATTGTAAGTTTCATAGTATAATTATTAAAAATGGCTAGAGGGAAGGCTCTCATCTAGGTCTTGTGTGTGTTAATGAGGAATCTCCTGTAAAAAATACTCGACTTCTTTCTTCCCCAACTCCATCCTTCTGAGGATGTAGAAAAAACGTATCTGAGCGGTCACAAAGCAACTCTGGAGTAAAGGGTTAGCATTACAAGAGATAGCTTCTTCTAACTTCTCTCTTTTCTGGATCAGCCTGCCTGTAGTGAATCTGCATTTCCAAGCTCTTCTGTGTTGTTCTTTGCAAGGATAAGCCCCTATGTGACAAGCCAGCTATCACTCAGCATTATCTGTGCCCCGGGAGGTTAGCCTATTTACAAGATGGAGTATCGGAAAGCCCATTAAGGCAACACATTGTAATATCCCTTTAATCCCTTTAACCAGTAAAACCTAATATTTAATCTCCATCTTTTACAGTCCTATGAATTCTTGACTTGATCAAGAAAAGAGGGTGTTTATCTACTGGCTCTCTAAATGCCAAATATTGAAGGAAAAGCAAGCACTAGCATTTGGAAGACTAGAATAACATGGTTTTCATAATCTTGGGGCATGCTGGATTTGAGCCTAACAGTTTTAGGTAGCTCTTAAAGGGCCTACTGGCTGCTTCACTGGTGGATCAGTGGTAAAGAATCTGCCTGGCAATGCAGGAAATGCCGGTTCCATCCCTGGGTCAGGAAGATTCCCTGGAGAAGGAAATAGCAACCCACACCAATATTCTTGCCTGGGGAATCTCATGGACAGAATAACTTGGTGGGCTACAGTCCATGGGGTCACAAAAGAGCTGGACATGACGCAGTGACTTAACAACAATGGGCCTATTGCTTTCAGGTTTGCAGTTGCTTTTGTAGACTTATAGAAGACAGTTTTGATGAATGTGGGCCAAATCCATAAGTTAGGAACTGTGAATTGAGTGCCTATCTATGACTCGTTTCATGAAATAATTTCTGAAGTAAGAGGAAGCATTAAACTCTGGAAATCAGATTTTCCTCTAGAAATTACCTACAAAATAAGCGTTCTTGAGATACAGAAGTTATCAAGGTTTGCCTTTCTATAATTTTCTTAAGATTTCTAAAATAATATCCTCCATACGTTGAAAAAATCATCTAGGTTATGTGCCTATAAATTTATTTTCTCATTTATAGAACATGAATGTTAGGGAATTAAATGTATGTGTGTGTGTGTGTCTGTGTGTGTGTTAGTCACTCAGTCACATTTGACTCTTTGCAACACCATGAACTGGAACCCACCAGGCTCCTCTGTCCATGGGATTTTCCAGGCAAACATACTGGAGTGGGTTGTCATTCCCTTTTCCAGGGGATCTTCCTGATGCAGGGATCGAACCCAGGTCTCCTGCATTACAGGCAGATTCTTTACAGTCTCACCCATCAGAGAAGCCAGAGTATTACACAGAATTTAAATTAAATTATATATTACAGACAGGATTTAGGAAAGTACCTGTCACATATTAGGTGCTTGGTTAAATGTTGGTTACTCTTTTTTAAATAATTCAACATTTAAGAATCATTTTCAAATTTCTAAAAATTTTTTATTTTTTTCTAATATAAGTCACATATCTGGGTTTTAAATATCTCCCTATTTCATATGTAGAGCTTTCCTGGTGGCTCAGACTGTAAAGAATCTGCCTGTAATGCAGGAAACCTGGGTTCAGTCCCTGGGTTGGGAAGATATGGGTTCAATCCATGGGTTAGGAAGATCCCCTGGAGGAGGTCATGGCAACCCACTCCAGTCTTCTTTCCTGGAGAATCCCCATGGACAGAGGATCCTGGTGGGCCACATCCATGGGGCTGCAAAGAGTCAGACATGATTGAGCAACTAAGCACACACACACAGATTTCACATCTAAACTCCTCAAACTTATTTAACGGTGACAGTGTTTATAAAAGTCTTGCAATAACAGTGAAAACAAGTCAGAGGGTTACCTGTTGGTGTTTTTCAATCTTATAGTGCTCACTGGAAGTGTAGACTAGTAGAAAGAAGTTATAGGTGGACTCTTGCTTCACACTAATCTGCCCAAAGAACTGTTTCCATGGATTTTTCTCTATGTTAAGTTAGGGTACCAAGGCTCTAAGAGATCCAAAACTACTGATGAGCACTTTGCTGCCTGCATGTAACACAAAATGACTGGTTTCTCAGTTCCCCCTCTAACAGAAATAATATATATTTTCCCTATCCTTGTCATAGCTAATCATGAGAATTAATGGTTTTAACAGAGGACAAATTAAAAGACGGTTAATCCTTGGAAAAGAAGTTATGACCAACCTAGATAGCATATTGAAAAGCAGAGACATTACTTTGCTAACAAACGTCTGTCTAGTCAAGGCTATGGTTTTTACAGTGGTCATGTATGGATGTGAGAGTTACACTGTGAAGAAGGCTGAGCACCGAAGAATTGATGCTTTTGAACTGTGGTGTTGGAGAAGACACTTGAGAATCCCTTGGACTGCAAGGAGATCCAACCAGTCCATTCTAAAGGAGATCAGCCCTGGGTGTTCTTTGGAAGGAATGATGCTAAAGCTGAAACTCAGTACTTTGGCCTCCTCATGCGAAGAGTTGACTCATTGGAAAGACTCTGATGCTGGGAGGGATTGGGGACAGGAGGAGAAGGGGACGACAGAGGATGAGATGGCTGGATGGCATCACAGACTCGATGGATGTGAGTTTGGGTGAACTCCAGGAGTTGGTGATGGACAGGGAAGCCCGGCGTGCTGCGATTCATGGGGTCGGAAAGAGTAGGACATGACTGAGCAACTGAACTGAACTGAATGGCCAAGAATTATGATGAATGTTATTTTATATAAAGTTGCCTAAGAATATTTTTTTCAGGTAAATTAGTTTTTCATCTCAGTTTTCTCTGAAACTGCACAAATCTTACATGCCATCATCTAGGAAATGTTTATCTCCCCATTCAAAGGCAATCCATATGCAGAAGGAGATGAACATAACACACTAACATATTTTTCAATGAGCAGATGTTCTGTAATATCTAGTTATGGACAGCAACAAACTGATCCTTTGGCAAGCAACCCATTAATCCTAATATACCCATCTCCTCTTTTTCACCAGTTCACTTTTTAAGAAATTTATTTAAATGGCAAGATATATGCAAAGGAATTGATTGCTTATTTACAAATCATATGAAATTTTTTGGTGAAAATGTATAGATGTCTTATATCTTAATGTTAAATGAATAAACAAAAACACAAAGACAAACAACAAAGAGTTCTGAGATTACCAAGAAAATAAGTTTACTTTCAAAATAAAGTTAGTGGAGGTGATAGAATTTCAGTTGAGCTATTCCAAATCCTGAAAGATGATGCTGTGAAAGTGCTGCACTCAATATGCCAGCAAATTTGGAAAACTCAGCAGTGGCCACAGGACTGGAAAAGGTCAGTTTTCATTCCAATCCCAAAGAAAGGCAATGCCAAAGAATGCTCAAACTACCGCACAATTGCACTCATCTCACACACTAGTAAAGTAATGCTCAAAATTCTCCAAGCCAGGCTTCAGCAATACGTCAACCGTGAACTTCCTGATGTTCAAGCTGGTTTTAGAAAAGGCAGAAGAACCAGAGATCAAATTGCCAACATCTGTTGGATCATCAAAAAAGCAAGAGAGTTCCAGAAAAACATCTATTTCTGCTTTCTTGACTATGCCAAAGCCTTTGACTGTGTGGATCACAATAAACTGGAAAATTCTGAAAGAGATGGGCATACCAGACCACCTGATCTGCCTCTTGAGAAACCTGTATGCAGGTCAGGAAGCAACAGTTAGAACTGGACATGGAACAATAGACTGGTTACAAATAGGAAAAGGAGTACGTCAAGGCTGTATATTGTCACCCTGTTTATTTAACTTATATGCAGAGTACATCATGAGAAATGCTGGACTGGAAGAAACACAAGCTGGAATCAAGATTGCTGGGAGAAATATCAATAACCTCAGATATGCAGATGATACCACCCTTATGGCAGAAAGTGAAGAGGAACTCAAAAGCCTCTTGATGAAAGTGAAAGTGGAGAGTGAAAAAGTTGGCTTAAAGCTCAACATTCAGAAAACGAAGATCATGGCATCCGGTCCCACCACTTCATGGGAAATAGATGGGGAAACAGTGGAAACAGTGTCAGACTTTATTTTTCTGGGCTCCAAAATCATTGCAGATGGTGACTGCAGCCATGAAATTAAAAGATGCTTACTCCTTGGAAGGAAAGTTATGACCAACCTAGATAGCATATTCAAAAGCAGAGACATTACTTTGCCAACAAAGGTCCATCTAGTCAAGGCTATGGTTTTTCCTGTGGTCATGTATGGATGTGAGAGTTGGACTGTGAAGAAAGCTGAGTGCTGAAGAACTGATGCTTTTGAACTGTGGTGTTGGAAAAGACTCTTGAGAGTCCCTTGGACTGCAAGGAGATCCAATCAGTCCATTCTGAAGGAGATCAGCCCTGGGATTTCTTTGGAAGGAATGATGCTGAAGCTGAAACTCCAGTACTTTGGCCACCTCATGCGAAGAGTTGACTCATTGGAAAAGACTCTGATGCTGGGAGGGATTGGGGGCAGGAGGGGAAGGGGACGACAGAGGATGAGATGACTGGATGGCATCACTGACTTGATGGACGTGAGTCTCAGTGAACTCCGGGAATTGGTGATGGACAGGGAGGCCTGGCGTGCTGCGATTCATGGGGTCGCAAAGAGTCGGACACGACTGAGCGACTGATCTGATCTGATCTGATAGGTACCACAATAATAATGAATGTTATTCTAAGTATTTAGCCCTTTGCTTGTAATACTAATCCAGTAGATGGTTTTCCATACGAAAGGATTACATTTTATAAGATCGCAAGCTTTCAGAATTCAAGAAAGAAATGCAAGTATAATTTGAAGAAATTTTTTTCAAAACTGCGATTCTTAACTCATGTATTACACGGAGGTTATGGTGCTTTCATATTTCATTAAAATGTTTAAAAAAGTTTATATGATGTAGACCAATTCTGCAAGACTATAGAAATGAATATGAATGGTTAATCATGAATTTAAAAATCATTTAGTGTCTATATATCATCCCATTTTTTTTGCCATTAAAATATTCCCTGTTTCTCATCAGGAGAAAGTGGATCCTAAAGAATGTAGAGATTCAGATAAGTTGTTTTTTATTAATACAACCTAGATTTTATTTATATAAATATTTCTTACAATATACAAAGCCCTAAAACAGTAAAGTACAGAATTTATTAGGGGTTTGAAGGTCTAATAATGCATGTATAATTTGATGCAATGAACACAGCTATAATTATGGTCTACAGGAAAAGGATTTTCTGTACTTAAAAAATAAGTCCTCAATTATCACAAAGGCTACATTATCTTTCATTAACTTAACAATATAACTCCACTTTAACCATGAAAAGTAATGAAACCTTAAAAACACATCAATAATTGAGTCAAAATTGCAAGCATGAGAAGAGTAATGTTAAGGCCAGGCAAATTATGGTTCAATTAAGTGACTTTCAAATTTTAACTTTTTCCACTAGAGTGATTATTTCACTCTTTTTATTAGGAAGAGTTTTCTTCAGATTAAAAAAAAAAAAATGGCACTAATACCAATCACACAAATAGTTAAACAAGTAAACCAAGAATCTAAAATGTTAGTGCCCCATCAGCTTCCCGCAAGAGAAGAAACATCCTTGCCAACCTAAGCCTGTATTCACCTCTCCATTGCCCTTAACCTTTAATCCACAACTATTGTGCTCATGGCTACTTTTTCAGGGGTGGGTTGGGTTTGACAAAATTTCTGTCTTCCTCTCATTTTTTTTAAGGGAAATCAATCAAAAAACAAAACCAAAAAAGCACAACAATAATGTTTTCTTCCACCAAACTAAACCACTCTCTGACCCACAAACAAGCTGAATAATACACCCAATGTTCTTTTCAACATTATTGTTTTGCTTCTCCTGCCTAGTGACAACTTGTTCCTCCATAAAATACTCCCTCTCTTCTTCCCACTTACAACCGAGCCTTATTTGAGACTTCAGAATCCTTTTTCAAAGATTACCTATTCTAAGCAGCCTCTCAGTTTCCTCTTAACTAGTTGCCTTCTTCCACATTTAAACTTTCAGGAGGTTTTTACAGACATTTATGGAATGCACCTTTTTGCTGTTCAGTTGCTAAGTTGTGTCCAACTCTTTTGCAATCCCATGGACTGTAGCTGGCCAGGATCCTCTGTCCATGGGATTTCCCAGGCAAGAATACTGGAATGGGATGCCATTTCCTTCTCCAGGGGACCTTGCTGACTCAGGGATCAAACCCACATCTCCTGCATTGGCATGTGGATTTGGTAAGCCCAGAATGTACCTTACCCTGCCTCAAATGAATATTTTCATCTTCCCAAATTAGTAAGCTGTAATCAAATTTCCTAAAGTCTAGGTGAGTTTCAAAAGTCAAACAATCAGTTTAACTTCTCATTTATCTTAGAAATTATTTCTTATCAAAAGGGAAATCAATGCAAGAGTTTGTCATAGACTGGGGAGAAAAACATTCTAATTCATTTTGAATAGTTCAGGACCTCCTGAACAACAGCATCAATTTCAGATCTCTTATCTGGCATTCAGCTAACTCAACAGTATCATATCCTCTGTATGTTTTTCGTCTCGATTGTCAAGGTAATGGTCTCAGTATTTTTCATTACTGGGTAGTTGAGACCTGGCCTAGATAGCATTATTAAAGTTATGTAATTAAAAATTCAAAATCCTTCTTTATCTACTTAATTTCCAATGAAACTTTTAATGTACATTCCTAATTTCCAAATGTGAAAAGTCTATCCAAATTTGAAATGACAACAAAAAAATACGCCTTCTTTCAGAAATGGCCTGGATTAGAAACCCTTAGAAACCTAAACAGTAACTATGAATCTGCAATCTGAAAAAGCTTGATGAGCATATGGACTTCTCTTAAGTGCTACCACTGTAACTGTTCTTCTCCTACCTTTTCCGTTTCTTTCTTCCTTTTCTTTGTAGGCAGAACCTTCCCCTCCATTTCCCTTCCTTATCTTCTTTCTATAGCTGTTAGCAGGAAGTCACAAATTTTATGTCAGAAAAAGATGCTTTAAATGGTAGCTCAGAGAAAGTAGGTGATTTTCCACTACAGGAGTATACTGTAGTATAATCAACCCCTGAAATTTCACTGATGGATGACATGGTTGGATGCATGCCACACACTATACACATCAACTTTACTACTGCGTTACAATAATGTCACATTCTTGGTTGTGAAATATGTTCTCTTTTAAGGTAACTTGCAACACATAAAAAAAAAAAAAAGATCTCATTTCAGAATTGTTGGTTTTGGCTAGATACAATATGTGGGAGAGCTTGCAAAAATGTTTTAGAATTCTGCTACTTGATTAGCCTGCATAAGTGGAAGGATCATTCATTTTAAATCATTGTTATGTCTAAGATCTTGATAGAGAAAGTCTACTGAGATATGAAGCATTTTCTTAGGGATTATTTGCAGCTGAAATCCTGTTTACTATTTTTTTTTTTCTTAAGAGTGGGAAAGAGTATGAAAAATGTTTCCTTAGAGGAAGACAATGCATTTTTAATAATTCAATTAAAATTCTATATTACAAGTATTTTCTTTTGGGACAGCAAGGAGATCAAACCAGTCAATCCTAAAGGAAATCAACCCTGAATATTGATTGAAGGACTGATGCTGATGCTGAAGTTCCAATACTTGGGCCACCTGATTCAAATAACCGACTCATTAGAAAAGACTATGATGCTGGGAAAGATTGAGGGCAAAAGGAGAAGTGGGCGACAGAGGATGAGATGGTTGGATGGTATAGATATGGACTGAAGTTTTTGGCAAGGGAAGTCTTTCCTGCATGTAAAGGCAAGGACAAAAACATAACTCTTTGTCCTTTGATTTATGCCGTTTGCTCTATTTATTTTAGTTTTCCTGCCAGTCATGAATATGATGTCTGAAAGTGCAGCAACACTTTTTATAATCATGAGGACCATAGCAACATACTCACAATGACAGACCTGAAGGAAAAAAGGAGTCAGATTCCATGTGGTTTTGTTGAGCTGGCCTGTATGAGATAAAGAAATCCCTAATTGTTTAAATGATCATTACTCATGTTGCCTCAGGTTCTAACGTGATATGCCATTCAGCACATGAAAAGTGCATTGCCATAGTGTCAGAACCTAAAATACATAACTGCCATAGTGGAGAAGACACAGGTTAAGGACCTAATAATTTTAGACTAGAAGATTAGTAACACTGGTAACATGTTGGTAGAAAATTTGTTCTGTTCAAGTCCACAGGAGAAGGGAGAAGAGAGAATGGAACAACAGAGGGTAAGATGGTTGGATAGTATCACCAACTCGATGGACATGAGTTTGCCAAGGCCCAGGAGTTGGTGATGGACAGGGAAGCCTGGCGTGCTGCAGCCCACCGGGTCACAAAGAGTTGGACATGACTGAGCAACTGAATTGAAGCCCACATACGCTATATGCAGAAAGCACACTCATCAACAGGACATATAATGAGTACATACTTGTGTCCTTGTTATAATTTTTTTTAATTACTAACTCTCAAACCTGGAATGGTTGGATACCCAACATTCACATTTTTACCATCTCCATACAGACAATGAAGCAACACCATCAAGTAAGAAGGAGGGTGGATGCTATTCTCTGGGTTGCAACATATTCTCAAACTAGCAGCAGCCAATTAACTGGACATAGCCTTTCGCCACATATGGTCTTCCCTCTTCAAGGAGCTGCTGCTTCTTCAGGATCCTTGGAGAGAGCTCTTTTCAGAGAAGCACAAACTGATCAGAGCCAATCAATAATGGGGCCTAAAAGATACATAAACTGTTCAAGGGCAATGGATATTTGAATTTTCTATTGCTGGTACAACAAAATGCCACAAATAGTGGCTTAAAACAACATAAACTTACTATGCTGCAGCTCTGTAGGTCAGAAGTTTGCAATGGGCTTTACCGGGTTAAAATGAATGTGTTGCCAGGCTGATTGTTTCCGAAGGCTCTGGGAGATTCCATTTTCTTGCCTTTTGTAGCTTTTAAAGGCCACCTACAATCCTTGACTCATAGTTCCTCTATCTTCAAAGCCAGTAGTGGAGTATCTTCAAATTTCTCTCAGGTTCTGAAACTTGTTTTCATTATTACACCTCCCTTGACTTCTGCCTGCCTCTTTCTCTTACATGGACTCTTCTGATTACACCAGGCCAAGCGGGATAATTCAGAGTAATCTCTGGATCTCAAGCTCCTTAATTTAATAACATCTGCAAAATCTCTTTTGCCATAAAAGGTAAGATTCTCAGATTCTGGAGATTAGGATATAGACAACTTTCAGTTCAGTTCAGTTCAGTCGCTCAGTCATGTCTGACTCTTTGCGACCCCATGAATTGCAGCACGCCAGGCCTCCCTGTCCTTCACCAATTCCCGGAGTTCACTGAGACTCACATCCATCGAGTCAGTGATGCCATCCAGCCATCTCATCCTCTGTCGTCCCCTTCTCCTCCTGCCCCCAATCCCTCCCAGCATCAGAGTCTTTTCCAATGAGTCAA
This sequence comes from Bos indicus x Bos taurus, assembly GCF_003369695.1. Taxonomy (NCBI): domain Eukaryota; kingdom Metazoa; phylum Chordata; class Mammalia; order Artiodactyla; family Bovidae; genus Bos; species Bos indicus x Bos taurus. The sequence continues at coordinate 101,724,987 of NC_040077.1, read as the reverse complement.
CTCTTCCCATGAGGTGGCCAAAGTACTGGAGTTTCAGCTTTAGCATCATTCCTTCCAAAGAAATCCCAGGGCTGATCTCCTTCAGAATGGACTGGTTGGATCTCCTTGCAGTCCAAGGGACTTTCAAGAGTCTTCTCCAACACCACAGTTCAAAAGCATCAATTCTTCAGCTCTCAGCTTTCTTCACAGTCCAACTCTCACATCCATACATGACCACAGGAAAAACCATAGCCTTGACTAGATGAACCTTTTTTGGCAAAGTAATGTCTCTGTTTTTTCAATATGCTATCTAGCTTGGTCATAACTTTCCTTCCAAGGAGTAAGCATCTTTTAATTTCATGGCTGCAGTCACCATCTGCAGTGATTTTGGAGCCCAGAAAAATAAAGTCTGATACTGTTTCCACTGTTTCCCCATCTATTTCCCATGAAGTGATGGGACCAGATGCCATGATCTTCGTTTTCTGAATGTTGAGCTTTAAGCCAATTTTTTCACTCTCCTCTTTCACTTTCATCAAGAGGCTTTTTAGTTCCTCTTCACTTTCTGCCATAAGGGTGGTGTCATCTGCATATCTGAGGTTATTGATATTTCTCCCAGCAATCTTGATTCCAGCTTGTGTTTCTTCCAGTCCAGCATTTCTCATGATGTACTCTGCATAAAACTTTAAGAGGACATTATTCTATCCACCACAATATTCTTTTTGTTTTTTTCCCAGCAAAAATAAAGATGGGAATGCTGGTTATTTAAACATTACCATGGAAATAACTCAATGTCCTTAACCACAAAATAGCAAACAGTATACTGGCACTGTAAGGAAAAGTACATTTTAAAAATCCATAAAACATTTTGAGGGGTAGAAATAACTTTTGCATGTTTAAAAGTGACCCTTGCATAGAACAAATACAATTTGGCATAATTGGGATTCATTTATGATTTTCATTAAGGAAGAGAACAAAAGTTGTCAGGCTATAAATGATATTAATTTTAGCATATATTAAGACATAACAAAAAGAATTCTTTTTATACTTGACCTAAGGCCTATACAGCAAATAGATACAAATTTTCTCCAGTTTAGCTTCTTAGCACAACCAAACTATTAACTAATACAGTGATCCTTGAGGTAGATAGGAACACCGTATGGGCACAGAAATAACTTTTTTGTGGTTTATTCCTATAATATGATACTCACCAAAGAGGGATGCACTTTGAATCCCTAAGAATCTGAAAGATGATAAGGAGAAAGAAGTGATAGTAGCAACAAGAATAAGGGGAATTAAAATGAGAAGCCTTCAATAGAGTTCAAAAGTTTCAGGGAGACCCTTGAGGCTGGTTCAGAGAAAATAAATTCATATATGGGGGTGGGTTAATATCAATTCTTTTCTTTCACAGAGGGGAGGCACTGTTGAAGAAATTAAACTTTTAAGATTAGGACAAGTTCTCATAATGAAAACCAGAGTTGCTAGCAGGCATAGACAAATTTTCAAAAGAGAAGTTGGATACTTCTTTGCCATCATAAAGGACGAATTTACAAAATCCTGAGGAGCACAATACCTATTGTAAGTACAAAATGTCAGCAGTTTTATTTCCTTCATTGTAATTGTTGAGTTAGATAAAGATACATTAATTAAAATTTTAGAATACTTTTCTAATTTAGAAAGACTTAAGAATTTCCACTAAAGCATATTTCTTTCATGTTTAGTAGAGAAAACTTTGGTGAAATTATTTTTTCCTTTGGCTAAAATATTCCTTGAATGTGCCTCTAATTAGAAGAAAATACAAGGAATAATTGTAGCATCTAATGGCTTCAGAATTGTTTTTAATCATCTCAGACATGGAAAGAGGAAAAAATACTGTAAATAGCTTAAATGTTTAGCTTGAATTTGCTCTTAGAGATAAAATGAGTACTACTAATTCATTGTATCTAAAGAATGCTCAAACTACCACACAATTGCACTCATCTCACATGCTAGTAAAGTAATGCTTAAAATTCTCCAAGCCAGGCTTCAAGCAATACATGAACCGTGAACTTCCACATGTTCAAGCTGGTTTTAGAAAAGGCAGAGGAACCAGAGATCAAATTGCCAACATCCCACTGGATCATGGAAAAAGCAAGAGAGTTCCAGAAAAACATCTATTTCTGCTTTATTGACTATGCCAAAGCCTTTGACTGTGTGGATCACAATAAACTGGAAAATTCTGAAAGAGATGGGCATACCAGACCACCTGATCTGCCTCTTGAGAAACCTGTATGCAGGTCAGGAAGCAACAGTTAGAACTGGACATGGAACAACAGACTGGTTCCAAATAGGAAAAGGAGTTCGTCAAGGCTGTATACTGTCACCCTGCTTATTTAACTTATATGCAGAGTACATCATGAGAAATTCTGAGCTGGATGAAGCACAAGTTGGAATCAAGATTGCCGGGAGAAATATCAATAACCTCAGATATGCAGATTACACCACCCTTATGGCAGAAAGTGAAGAAGAACTAAAGAGCCGCTTGATGAAAGTGAAAGAGGAGAATGAAAAAGTTGGCTTAAAGCTCAACATTCAGAAAACTAAGATCATGGCATCCGGTCCCATCACTTCATGACAGACTGATGGGGAAACAATGGAAACAGTGGCTGAGTTTATGTTTCTGGGCTCCATAGTCACTGCAGATGGTGACTGCAGCCATGAAATTAAAAGACGCTTACTCCTTGGAAGGAAAGTTATGACCAACCTAGACAGCATATTAAAAAGCAGAGACATTACTTTGCCAACAAACGTCCATCTCGTCAAGGTTATGGTTTTTCCAGTGGTCATGCATCGATGTGAGAGTTGGACTATAAAGAAAGCTGAACGCTGAAGAATTGATGCTTTTGAACTGTGGTGTTGAAGAAGACTCTTGAGAGTCCCTTGGACTGCAAGGAGATCCAACCAGTCCATCCTAAAGGAGATCAGTCCTGGGTGTTCATTGGAAGGACTAATGTTGAAGCTGAAACTCCAATACTTTGGCCACCTAATACGAAGAGCTGACTCACTGGAAAGGACCTTGATGCTGGGAAAGATTGAGGGCAGGACGAGAAGGGGATGACAGAGGATAAGATGGTTGGATGGCAGCATCAACTCGATGGACATGGGTTTGGGTGGACTCCAGGAGTTGGTGATGGACAGGGAGGCCTGGAGTGCTGCGATTCATGGGGTTGCAAAGAGTCAGACAAGACTGAGGGACTGAATTGAACTGAACTGAACTCAAACTTTTAGATGCTACTGATCTTAGATAACTAACATAATGTTTTCATTCAGTAACCCAGTTTCCACTGAATCTATTCCTCACAAAGAAAACTATTTATTGAAATATAAAAACATAGTTATTTTCAAAGGATGTAGTAAAAATGACTATAGGTTTACCTTTGCTTTAGTTATACCACACAATAAATAATGCTGCTGCTGCTGCTGCTAAGTCGCTTCAGTCATGTCCGACTCCGTGCAACCCCACAGACGGCAGCCCACCAGGCTCCCGAGTCCCTGGGATTCTCCAGGCAAGAACACTGGAGTGGGTTGCCATTTCCTTCTCCAATGCATGAAAGTGAAAAGTGAAAGTGAAGTCGCTCAGTCGTGTCAGACTCTTTGCGACCCCATGGACTGCAGCTTACCAGGCTCCTCTGTCCATGGAATTTCCCAGGCTACTGGAGTGGGGTGCCATTGCCTTCTCCAGAATGAATAATGGAACCCGTCAAAATGTCATCATACTCCCATCCATACATTTTCACTTTGCTTCAAGTGATATATCATAACATTTTGATACTAAAATAAAAGCAAATAGATAAATTCACTTTGTTTGTGCTAGTTATCCTATAAAGTAAAAACTGGTCAGTATTTCTCCAGTATGAATAAAAAATATTGTCATGCAAAATTGGTACATTTTATATGTGTGGAGGTTAAAAATTTAGGACATAACTCTCCCACTGGAATGATTCTCATTACACAATGATTTGCAATTATGGAAAAGGGGGAAAATATTGAAGTATAAAATAAAACCTTGAGGGAGTTGGACACTCAAACAGAAGAGACCATAGCATAGATGCTTTAAAATAAATGTCTGAGAGGTAAAGTTCACAGTGAGCTTCAGACTGTAAACAGTGGTTGAAACAAATAGCTCATGGGATTCTCTAAGATCTATCCCACTCAAAAAAGGCAATCATGGAACTAGTTGGTTGTGTGGGAACATGACTCAGTGCTATTGGATTATAAATTAGAATTCTCTGTGATATACTCAAATCTTTGTTTTTCATAAAGAAAAATTATTTTCATGCTATAAGTGAAAACCAACATGGCACTCAGTTCAGTTCAGTCACTCAGTTGTGTCAGACTCTTTGCGACCCCACTGACTGCAGCATGCCAGGCCTCCCTGTCCATCACCAACTCCCCGGAGCTGACCCAAACTGATGTCTATTGAGTCGGTGATGCCATCCAACCATCTCATCCTCTGTCATCCCCTTCTCCTCCTTCCCTCAATCCTTCTCAGCATCAGGGTCTTTTCCAATGAGTCAGCTCTTCACATCAGGTGGCCAAAGTATTGGAGTTTCAGCTTCAACATTAGTCCTTGCAATGAACACCCAGGACTGATCTCCTTTAGGATGGACTGGTTGGATCTCCTTGCAGTCCAAGGGACTCTCAAGAGTCTCCAGCACCACAGTCCAAAAGCATCAATTCTTCAGCGTTCAGCTTTCTTTATAGTCCAACTCTCACATCCATACATGACTACTGGAAAAAAACATAGCCTTGACTAGACAGACCTTTGTTGGCAAAGTAATGTCTCTGCTTTTTAATATGCTGTCTAGATTAGTCATAGCTTTTCTTCCAAGGAGTAAGCCTCTTTTAATTTCATAGCTGCAATCACCATCTGCAGTAATTTTGGAGCCCCGACACATAAAGTCAGCCACTGTTTCCACTGTTTCCCCATCTATCTGCCATGAAGTGATGGGACCAGATGCCATGATCTTAGTTTTCTGAATGTTGAGCTTTAAGCCAACTTTTTCACTCTCCTCTTTCACGTTCATCAAGAGACTCTTTAGTTCTTCTTCACTTTATGCCATGAGGGTGGCGTCATTTGGTTCTTCACCCTTTTCCAAATCCAGCTTGTGTTCCAAGGTTGACTGAATCAGAGGATGCAGGGGAAACCTGGATAAGGCATGCCAACTATAAGTTATCTGCTGATTAACCCTATGCATTGTTCAAGGGTCAACTGTATTTAACATCTCTATGCTTTGTTAATATCTTGATAAAATTGTTTTCTAAAGTTCCCATTTAAGAAAAATTTAAAATTTAGCTTATAAAATCAAGGGGAAATAACTCCATAAAATATTCTATTTAAATATAATACAACCTGTAACCAGAGACAAGGAAAATCTGAGATAGGCTGAAGGGGTTCAAATGTCTTTTGCTACTTGAAATAGTATCCAATGAAAGAACTGGACCCAAAGAGAGGAAGACGATAACTGACTCTACCCAATCATTTCCTCCTAAGTCAGACACAAGATTATAAATGAATCAGTCTTCCTTCCCCTGAAAGAGCATGAGTTCTGAAGTCAAAGAGAGTATTATGAATTCTTTATATAGATACTACTCTCCTTTATATTACTTTAGATTCTATAATTAATATGTCTAAATTACTACAAGAAGCTGAATGGGAAAGTACCTGCTGTAGGTTCATTACAGGAGATGTGTTAAAGTAAGGACTTTAAGATTGGGAGACCAGGAGAAAATATTTTTCCATGAGGTCTATTGGTTTAAATTTCTCAGAAACAAGCCATGTGGGAAGTCATCAGTCCAGCAGAGGCACATTAAATAACATCTGAACAAGTTAGATCCAGGAGCTGTATAAGCGAGTGTGAACACGCATGTGCAAGTCACAGGCTTCCAGCAATAGCTATTACAGCAACACACACAAAGCTAGAGAATCTGATTAATACAATTCACATACTTTGCATATTAGAAAACAGTCTGATGGATATCTCCTTGTTTGAAAATGAATAGAAAACACCAGCTGCAATAAGATCAGCAATAGCTGACACAAAGGAAACAGATCATCTGGGGTGAAGAAGGCCATCTCTGGGTGACAGAACATATTAGAGAAATTAAAGTTTAGAGTACCTAAAAATATTAAAGATGCAGTTTTCAGGAAGGAGGACTAAAATGCTGTGGAGAGAGAATGCATCAAGATAAATACGCAGGGGGGCAGCATAATCATTTATGAATGAAATTCGGAGAGGACTTAAATAATAAAAAGGATTGTATAAAACAAAGATAAGGCTTCCCCGATGGCTTAGGGGTAAAGAATCTGCCTGCCAATGCAGAAGACATGGGTTCAATCTCTAGGTCAGGAATATCCCCTAGAGAAGAAAATGGCAACCTGCTCCACTGTTCTTGCCTGGGAAATCTCACGGACAGATGAGTCTAGAGGCTACAGTCCATGGGATCACCAAGAGTCAGACACGACTTACTAACTAAAACCAAAGCCAAAACAATCAAACAAACAAAAACAAACATACAACATTCATAGCAGATTTAAAATTTGTATTATAGACAGTTAAAAGAAAAATTTGCACTTCAGAAGCAATTCAGGCCAGTGGCCATGGGTATAAGTTTTAAGCAGATTATTCTACTTCTTTTATACTTTTCATGGGGTTCTCAATGCAAGAATACCAAAGTAGATTGCCATTCTCTTCTCCAATGGACCATACTTTGCCAGACTCTGACTAGCAGGGACATGCCAGGAGAAATATCAATAATCTCAGATATGCAAGGGCTTCCCTGGTGGCTCAGATGGCAAAGAATCTGCATGCAAAGTGGGAGATCTGGATTCAATCCCTCGGTTGGGAAGATCCAGTGGAGGAGGGCATGGCAACCTACTCCAGTATTCTTGCCTGGAGAATCCCCAGGGACAGAGGAACCTGGTGGGCTACAGTCCATGGGGTTGCATATAGACAGGACTGAGCAACAAAGCACAGATATGCAGATGACACCACCCTAATGGCAGAAAGGGAGGAGGAACTAAAGAGCCTCTTGATAATCATCAAGAGGAGAGTGAAAAAGCTGGCTTAAAACTCAACATTCAAAAAACAAAGTTCAAGGCATCTGGTCCCATCATTTGATGGCAAACAGATGGGGAAAAAATGGAAACAGTGACAGACTATTTTCTTGGGCTCCAAAATCACTGAAGATGATGATTTTACTGCAACCATGAAATTAAAAGATGCTTGCTCCCTGGAAGAAAAGCTATGACAAACATAGACAGCATATTAAAAAGCAGAGACATCACTTTACCAAAAAAGGACCATATAGTCAAAGCTGTGGTTTTTCAAGTAGCCATGTACAGATGTGAGAGCTGGACCATCAAGAAGGCTGAGCACTGAAGAATTAATGTTTTCAAAGTGCAGTGCTGGAGAAGCCTCTTGAGAGTCCCTTGGACTACAAGGATATCAAAGCAGTCAATCCCAAAGGATATCAACTCTTCATACTCACTGGAAGGACTGATGCTGAAGCTGAAGCTCCAAAACTTTGGCTACCTGATGCAAAGAGCCAATTCACTGCAAAAGACCCTGATGCTGGGAAAGACTGAAGGCAGGAGGAGAATATGATAGAGGATGGTGAATGGCATCATCGACTCAGTGGACATGAGCTTGAACAAGCTCCAAGAGATAGTGAAGGTCAGAGAACCCTGGAGTGCTGCAGTCCATAGGGTCACAAACAGCTGGACATGACTGAGTGACTGAACAACAATTCTACTTCTTACCAGTTATGTGATTATTGGGAAAATTACAAAAACTATTTATGTCTCTGTTCCTCTATAAAATGGAGAAATAATATGAGTAACTTTAATATAGAATTATCAAGAGGATTAAGTGAATTAATACTTGCAAATTTTTTAAACAATCAATGTTAGCTATTGTTAATAACACCAAATCAGTAGTGTGGCATGTAGTATGCATACACTGTCCTAGAACACAAAGAAAGTTCAAGGAGTTGGCAGAAGTTGAGGGTGGGGGGAGTTACATACTTAAGTGCTATAAGTTCCTTAAAAGGAAGTTATATACTTGAAGTGAAATGGAAATCAAAGACACAAATTAAGAAAAAAATTCTAGTTAAAAACAAGCAGGCAAACCAACAAATATAAAACAAAATGCAAACGGCTAGCGACAACAACAAAGAATTGTGAATACTGGCTAACGGGATTTATCTATTCTACGCAAATATAACTAAGGGATACACTGAAAATATTTTTTAAATGAAACAATGGAAAACTAAACCAAAATCTTAAAACATTTTGGCAAGGGAAAATATCAGTTTCAGTCAAAGACCAAAAGTCATGCATCACTTTTCAGAGTAAATTAGAAGAAAATGAAGAAACAACAGAAGAATTTTGAGAGGAAAGAATTATAAATCAGACGATCATTAAAGAGCAATTATCATTCACATAGAAAGATCAGAAAAAGGCAATCTAAACTACTCAACATTTGAAAAAATATAAGTACTTAAAAATACATTACTTTTAAGTGTCCTAAAAAAGATACTCTTAAGAAGAATTGGCAGTCAACAATATATGAATCAAGATTAAGAACTCAGGTTTAGGAAATTTGAAGGCAGTGAGCCTTGAGGGAAGGAAAACAGATTATAGTGAGTACTGAGTAAAATCAAATATAAAATAAAGTCAAATAATTTTTATAAAGGGTGGATGCAAAATGTAACAGAAAAATTAAATCGTAATCTCTGAAAATAAGCCTACACATTTTAAAATAAGCAATAATTTACTGCTAAAAAAAGCAATGTACTAATAACGATTTAAGACAAATGCCTTTTTATAATGAAAAAAATAAAATTTAAAATTTATATTATTTTATTTCTTGAAACAATATAGGTGAAAGAATGTTTTACAAATGTCAAAGTAACCCCAGTAGACTGAAAAACTATAAGCTTCCCAATTTTCTGGAGAATAAGAAAAGCCAAGAAAGACTTCATAAAGCAGAGTTAGAGAAGAAAGTCAAAAGTTTTGCATGAATGAATAAAAGTGAAAAACATATGACAGAAGAATGACTGCGAGATTTAATAAACTTATGGGATTTAAATAGCCTATTTAAAAACTATATTTTACAGACTGAATTAAAGAAAGAAGACGCACAACAAAATTTATCAGAGTTCTATTTACAAGGAACACAATACAGAGTGTTAAGGAAAAAAAAGATGCGTAAATATTTATCAGAATTCAAAACAGAATTTCTTGTATTTGTTTACTTCCCTATTACCAGATCTTTGCATAGTGGGACAAACTTAGGACACATTTAATAATTATTTACATATGAAATACAAACAAAAACATTATACATATGAATGATGAACTAAACAAAATAAGATTGGTAGTATTCATTTTACACAACCAGCAATTACATCAAGAAAATAGAATTGATAACACAGGTCATTTAACACTGATGAAAGATACAGGCCACAATGATTATTTAATGTCATAAACATATACATTTCATGGGATATCATCAAAATGCATATTTAGCAAATATTCATATTAGGTGTCTTTATTATACCTCTCTCAGCAATTAACAGACTAAATACACAATATATAAATATATAATAATCCAAATAATATAGTGTTCTCAAAAATTTTCTCATGCTTCATAGTCAGTAAACTAAGATTATGCTTTTCTTCAAGGGCCTATGGAAACTGAAATTAAGACTTTTCAAGCATTCATTCTTATGGGAGCTGCTAACAAATCACCTAGGTGTGACTTCACATCTCTGGGCCCATCATCAAAGGAATTTGTAAACTCTGATAGAATAAAAGTCTCTTGCAAAAAAATATGTTACCAAATTCAACAAAGAAGCAGGAACATAAATAGACCAGTTTCTAGCTTCAAAATTAGTCTCTTATAAAGGCTTGTTTATTCTTTTACAAACATTAATTGAACATCTCTGCTACTTAGTATCTGAGAATACAAAAACAATAGTCCCCATAAACCTTCTTAGAAGAAAACAGACATTAAAAAAACAAACTAATAAATCTATAATAAAATGTTGACTAGTGATTAGTTCCATATTAGGGTTTAAAAATGAACATAATTTTATCAGGAGGTTTTTCAACCTTCCAAATGTTTTCTACATTATATACATAGACAGCAGCACAACAGGCTCCCCCACCCCTGGGATTCTCCAGGCAAGAACACTGGAGTGGGTTGCCATTTCTTTCTCCAATGCATGAAAGTGAAAAGTGAAAGTGAAGTCGCTCAGTCATATCCAACTCTTTGCAACCCCATGGACTGCAGCCTACCAGGCTCCTCCATCCATGAGATTTTTCCAGGCAAGAGTACTGGAGTGAGGGGTCATTGCCTTCTCCATATACTGAATAGCCTTGTCCAAAAAATAGAAATGCAAAACCACCTGACTTGGATGCAGCCATCAGACTTGGATGTTCAGATACCTACTGTAGGGCCTGCTTTAATATAGAATTATGTACAAAGCAATATTATTTCAATGTCTGTAAACATCTTAAAGCTCAATTTTATAAAGAAATTCACCACATTAATTTAAAAAAATCCCTGAAACATAATATATAACCAATAATTTTTAAGAGGATAATTACACAGAAGGATAACTGTACACATTCATTCATTCACATATGCTCATTTATACATGCTTCCATATGACATCTCAGAGAAGGCAATGGCACCCCACTCCAGTACTCTTGCCTGGAAAATCCCATGGATGGAGGAGCCTGGTAGACTGCAGTCCATGGGGTCGCTAGGAGTCGGACACGACTGAGCGACTTCACTTTCACTTTTCACTTTCATGCTTTGGAGAAGGAAATGGCAACCCACTCCAGTATTCTTGCCTGGAGAATCCCGGGGACAGGGGAGCCTGTTGGGCTGCCATTTATGGGGTCGCACAGAGTCAGACATGACTGAAGTGACTTAGCAGCATCAGCAGCAGCAGCATATGACATCTGGAACATTTCTGACTGCATAAATGTCAACATCATTGTATATGATTAACTTCTTTACTATACATTCCATTCCTTAAATTTTTTCTGTTTTTTGTAAAAATAAACTTTAACTATGGAAGCCAATTTATAGTATATGCATGTTATAATATATCTATGTGTGTATATGTACATATATATCGAGAGAAATACAGAGACTATGTAAGATATTAAGTTGACATTTTTGAGTAAAAGATTGGCTCATAGGGTAAAGCGTCTGCCTGCAATGCAGGAGACCCGGGTTTGATCCCTGTGTCAGGAAGATCCGCTGGAGAAGGAAATGGCACCCCACTCCAGTACTCTTGCCTGGAAAATCCCATGGATGGAGAAGCCTGATAGTCTACAGCCCATGGTGTCGCAGAGTCGGACACGACTGAGCAACTTCACTTTCTTTCTTTCTCATAAAAATTATTTCTTAAGTTGTTTTTGGAGAATTATGGAGACATGGCATATTTTTACCTATTAAATATGCAAACTTTTTTTTTTCTAATTTTTAAGTTTGTCTTTTTTGAATATCAGGTTTTGTGAGAAGATCTTTCACCCAAGACCCAGGCAAATTTCCCTAAGGGGAACCAATCCTTGCAGGTCACTGTTTGACTCCTGATTCTTCTTGGCACAAAAATTAGCCTCTCAACACATTTCTAGGGCATTTAATACAGTAATATTGGACGTAGCAAGTTAAACACTGACAACTGCATTAAATATAAGGTCACTGACAACATTTTCTGAGTGACAAAAAATAAAAATATGCAGATTTTTAATCTGAATCATTTTCAGCATGCATTGTCAAAGTAAAGTGGCTCTGGAGGTCTTACTAATATACCTTACTAATTATGTACCTAAGAGATGTGTGTGAGTACTATCTTTCCATTAGAAAAGATATAAAATAATGTATTCTGGGTATTGGCATAAATGTTTCCTAGAGGCCAAGCAGACAGTAGCATTAATCATTTGTCATAATTTATCAATTTTAATACTAATTAATTACAACTTAATACAAATGTCATACTTAGAAAAATATATTCTATTTGAGAAAACCTATGTTTTTGGGAAAACAGACTCTGGATAAGCCATTTTAGTTTTCTTATAACTATTGTTTATGGAACATGCTTTCTGATATTTTAGCTTCTAGCCAATCTGCATCTTTATATCTTAAAGTGATGTCTAATAGAAAGAAAATGAATGAGTAAGTTTAAAAAAAAAAAATCATCCGATAACTGACGTTTTAGGTAAGTTGTATTGAATGTATTAAGTGATGCAATTGGATCTAATCTACTATCCTATTTATTGTCCTGTTATTTGTCCTGTTCATTCTTTGTTGCTTTGTTTCTCTTTTCCATTCTCCCTCTAGGCTTTTTTTTTGAGATGTAGTTGATATATAATATTATGCAATTTTAACGTATGTAATCTATTAATTTGATATATTTATAAATTGTATTGTGTTGACCGCTATAGTGTTAACATCTTTATCAAGATATTAGTTTGATTTTTTTTAATTCCACTTTATCTTCACTACTTAGCTATGCCATTTCATCTTCATTAGTTCTTCCTACAGTGATTAGAGTATAAATCTAATCTAAATGTTCTGATATAACTTTATGCTTACAGTAAAAACCTAACAACCACACATCTACATCCCTCATTCCCATCCCTTGTATTAATTTTGGTAACATTTTGTATTTATTATAAATTTAAATAAAGTGTTCCTATTTTTTGCTTTAAGTGTAAATAATATTTTATTAATATTAAAATGAGAAAATGGTGTTTATATTTACCATATCTGCTCCCCTTCATTGCTTTGGGTCTAGATACACATTACCACGCACTAAGCGTGGCAGCGGCTGCGACCGGCACATTAAGCACAGTACTTGGATGCAATCTCAAAAACGACAGAATGATCTCTGTTCGTTTCCAAGGCACACCATTCAATAACACAGTAATCCAAGTCTATGCCCCAACCAGTAACGCTGAAGAAGCTGAAGTTGAAGGGTTCTATGAAGACCTACAAGACCTATAAAATCTTTTAGAACTAACACCCAAAAAAGATGTCATTTTCATTATAGAGGACTGGAATGCAAAAGTAGGAAATAAAGAAACACCTGCAGTAACAGGCAAATTTGGCCTTGGAATATGGAATGAAGCAGGGCAAAGACTAATAGAGTTTTGCCAAGAAAATGCACTGGTCATAGCAAACACCCTCTTCCAACAGCACAAGACAAGACTCTATATATGGACATCACCAGATGGTCAAAACCGAAGTCAGACTGATTATATTCTTTGCAGCCAAAGATGGAGAAGCTCTATACAGTCAAAAACAAGACCAGAAGCTGACTGTGGCTCAGATCATGAACTCCTTATTGCCAAATTCAGACTTAAATTAAAGAAAGTAGGGAAAACCACTAGACCATTCAGGTATGACCTAAATCAAATCCCTTATGATTATACAGTGGAAGTGACAACTAGATTTAAGGGCCTAGATCTGATAGATAGAATGCCGGATGAACTATGGAATGAGGTTCGTGACATTGTACAGGAGACAGGGATCAAGACCATCCCCATGGAAAAGAAATGCAAAAAAGCAAAATGGCTGTCTGGGGAGGCCTTACAAATAGCTGTGAAAAGAAGAGAAGCAAAAAGCAAAGGAGAAAAGGAAAGATATAAGGATGTGAATGCAGAGTTCCAAAGAATAGCAAGAAGAGATAAGAAAGCCTTCCTCAGTGATCAATGCAAAGAAACAGAGGAAAACAACAGAATGGGAAAGACTAGAGATTTCTTCAATGAAATTAGAGATACCAAGGGGACATTTCATGCAAAGATAGCCTCGATAAAGGACAGAAATGATATGGACCGAACAGAAGCAGAAGATATTAAGAAGAGGTGGCAAGAATACACAGAACTGTACAAAAAAGATCTTCACGACCCAGATAATCACAATGGTGTAATCACTGACCTAGAGCCAGACATCCTGGAATGTGAAGTCAAGTGGGCCTTAGAAAGCATCACTATGAAAAAAGCTAGTGGAGGTGATAGAATTCCAGTTGAGCTATTCCAAATCCTGAAAGATGATGCTGTGAAAGTGCTGCACTCAATATGCCAGCAAATTTGGAAAACTCAGCAGTGGCCATAGGACTGGAAAAGGTCAGTTTTCATTCCAATCCCAAAGAAAGGCAATGCCAAAGAATGCTCAGACTACTACACAATTGCACTCATCTCACACGCTAGTAAAGGAATGCTCAAAATTCTCCAAGCCAGGCTTCAGCAATATGTGAACTGTGAACTTCCAAATGTTCAAGCTGGTTTTAGAAAAGGTAGAGCAAGTAGAGAACAAATTGCCAACATCTGCTGGATCATGGAAAAAGCAAGAGAGTTCCAGAAAAACATCTATTTCTACTTTCTTGACTATGCCAAAGCCTTTGACTGTGTAGCTCACAATAAACTGTGGAAAGTTCTGAAAGAGATGGGAATACCAGACCACCTGACCTGCCTCTTGAGAAATTTGTATGCAGGTCAGGAAGCAACAGTTAGAACTGGACGTGGAACAACAGACTGGTTCCAAATAGGAAAAGGAGTACGTCAAGGCTGTATATTGTCCCCCTGCTTATTTAACTTCTATGCAGAGTACATCATGAGAAACGCTGGAGTGTAAGAAACACAAGCTGGAATCAAGATTGCCAGGAGAAATATCGGTAACCTCAGATATGCAGATGACACCACCCTTATGGCAGAAAGTGAAGAAGAACTAAAAAGCCTCTTGATGAAAGTGAAAGAGGAGAGTGAAAAAGTTGGCTTAAAGCTCAACATTCAGAAAACGAAGATCATGGCATCCAGTCCCATCACTTCATGGGAAATAGATGGGGAAACAGTGGAAACAGTGTCAGACTTATTTTTGGGGGGTCCAAAATCAGTGCATATGGTGAATGCAGCCATGAAATTAAAAGACGCTTACTCCTTGGAAGGAGAGTTATGACCAACCTAGATAGCATAGTCAAAAGCAGAGACATTACTTTGCCCACAAAGGTCCATCTAGTCAAGGCTATGGTTTTTCCTGTGGTCATGTGAGAGTTGGACTGTGAAGAAGGCTGAGTGCCGAAGAATTGATGCTTTTGAACTGTGGTGTTGGAGAAGATTCTTGGGAGTCCCTTGGACTGCAAGTAGATCCAACCAGTCCATTCTGAAGGAGATCAGCCCTGGGATTTCTTTGGAAGGAATGATGCTAAAGCTGAAACTCCAGTACTTTGGCCACCTCATGCAAAGAGTTGACTCATTGGAAAAGACTCTGATGCTGGGAGGGATTGAGGGCAGGAGGATAAGGGGATGACAGAGGATGAGATGACTGGATGGCACCACTGACTCAATGGACGTAGTCTCAGTGAACTCTGGGAGTTGGTGATGGACAGGGAGGCCTGGCGTGCTGAAATTCATGGGGTCGCAGTCAGCCAGGACTGAGCGACTGATCTGATCTGATCTCATATTTAAGATCATCAATGCTTTCTTCTTGTGTCTAGCCTGCTGATAAACCCATAAAAAGAGCTCTTTGTCTTAGACATCATACTTTTTATACCCAGCATTTCCAACTGACTTTTTTTTTAAAGATTTCTCTCTACTAAAATTCCCCCATCTTTTCAATGCATAATTTCCATATTTTACAATATGTTCTTTAACATAAAAATCAACACAATCGACTTTAAAGTATCTGTCTGCTGACAGTTCTATCACTTGTGCCATCTCTGCATATAAAAGTATTATTACTAACATGGGAAAAGAAACTGTCAACTGTCAACCACATCCAGGAGAGTCCCAGGCAGGATAAACCCAATGAAGAACACACCGACACACATAATCAAACTGACAGAAATTAAAGACAAAGATAAAATATTAAAAATAACAAGGGAAAAATGACAAAGAACATACAAGGAAACTCCCATAAGGTTATCAGCTGATTTCTCAACAGAAACTCTACAAGCCAAAAAGGAATAGCATGATATATTTAGTGATGAAAGAGAAGAACCTACAACCAAGAATACCATCAAGATTCTCATTCACATTTGACAGAGAAATCAAAAGTATTACATATAAGCAAAAGTTAAGAGAATTCAGTACCACCAAACCAGTTTTACAAAAAATGCTGAAGGAATTTCTCTAAGCAGGAAACACAAGAGAAGGAAAAGATTTACACAAAATAAACCCCAAAACAATTAAGAAAATGGTAATAGGATCATTTGTTGTATAGTGGCTAAGTTGTGCTGACTCTTTTGTGACGCTGTGAACTGCATACATATCAATAATTACCTTAAATGTAAATGGATTAAATGCACAAACCAAAAGACAGAGACTGGCTGGAAAGATAAAA